>NW_027365869.1:0-89625 GCF_046119375.1 Phyllobates terribilis | reverse complement strand
TTCAGAATTGCACCTTGCAATGTGGAGATATTACTGTTTGTGCATTTACAATATTCATTGATTTTTGCCATTGAAAAACGTCCAGAAATGTTTGAAGCTACTGACTGAATGAAAGGAGCTGGCATCTCACTCTCTTTGAATCTTCTTTATCATGCTAGGATTAACAGGAAAAAGCTAAAAATTTCAGAATTGCACCTTGCAATGTGGAGATATTACTGTTTGTGCATTTACAATATTCATTGATTTTTGCCATTGAAAAACATGTTTTTCATATACCAGAAATGTTTGAAGCTACTGACTGAATGAAAGGAGCTGGCATCTCATTCTCTTTGAATCTTCTTTATCATGCTAGGATTAGCAGGAAAAAGCAAAAAATTTCAGAATTGCACCTTGCAATGTGGAGATATTACTGTTTGTGCATTTACAATATTCATTGATTTTTGCCATTGAAAAACATGTTTTTCATATACCAGAAATGTTTGAAGCTACTGACTGAATGAAAGGAGCTGGCATCTCACTCTCTTTGAATCTTCTTTATCATGCTAGGATTAACAGGAAAAAGCTAAAAATTTCAGAATTGCACCGTGCAATGTGGAGATATTACTGTTTGTGCATTTACAATATTCATTGATTTTTGCCATTGAAAAACATGTTTTTCATATACCAGAAATGTTTGAATCTACTGACTGAATGAAAGGAGCTGGCATCTCACTCTCTTTGAATCTTCTTTATCATGCTAGGATTAGCAGGAAAAAGCTAAAAATTTCAGAATTGCACCTTGCAATGTGGAGATATTACTGTTTGTGCATTTACAATATTCATTGATTTTTGCCATTGAAAAACGTCCAGAAATGTTTGAAGCTACTGACTGAATGAAAGGAGCTGGCATCTCACTCTCTTTGAATCTTCTTTATCATGCTAGGATTAACAGGAAAAAGCTAAAAATTTCAGAATTGCACCTTGCAATGTGGAGATATTACTGTTTGTGCATTTACAATATTCATTGATTTTTGCCATTGAAAAACATGTTTTTCATATACCAGAAATGTTTGAAGCTACTGACTGAATGAAAGGAGCTGGCATCTCACTCTCTTTGAATCTTCTTTATCATGCTAGGATTAGCAGGAAAAAGCAAAAAATTTCAGAATTGCACCGTGCAATGTGGAGATATTACTGTTTGTGCATTTACAATATTCATTGATTTTTGCCATTGAAAAACATGTTTTTCATATACCAGAAATGTTTGAAGCTACTGACTGAATGAAAGGAGCTGGCATCTCACTCTCTTTGAATCTTCTTTATCATGCTAGGATTAACAGGAAAAAGCTAAAAATTTCAGAATTGCACCTTGCAATGTGGAGATATTACTGTTTGTGCATTTACAATATTCATTGATTTTTGCCATTGAAAAACGTCCAGAAATGTTTGAAGCTACTGACTGAAAGGAGCTGGCATCTCACTCTCTTTGAATCTTCTTTATCATGCTAGGATTAACAGGAAAAAGCTAAAAATTTCAGAATTGCACCGTGCAATGTGGAGATATTACTGTTTGTGCATTTACAATATTCATTGATTTTTGCCATTGAAAAACATGTTTTTCATATACCAGAAATGTTTGAAGCTACTGACTGAATGAAAGGAGCTGGCATCTCACTCTCTTTGAATCTTCTTTATCATGCTAGGATTAACAGGAAAAAGCTAAAAATTTCAGAATTGCACCGTGCAATGTGGAGATATTACTGTTTGTGCATTTACAATATTCATTGATTTTTGCCATTGAAAAACATGTTTTTCATATACCAGAAATGTTTGAAGCTACTGACTGAATGAAAGGAGCTGGCATCTCACTCTCTTTGAATCTTCTTTATCATGCTAGGATTAACAGGAAAAAGCTAAAAATTTCAGAATTGCACCGTGCAATGTGGAGATATTACTGTTTGTGCATTTACAATATTCATTGATTTTTGCCATTGAAAAACATGTTTTTCATATACCAGAAATGTTTGAAGCTACTGACTGAATGAAAGGAGCTGGCATCTCACTCTCTTTGAATCTTCTTTATCATGCTAGGATTAGCAGGAAAAAGCAAAAAATTTCAGAATTGCACCTTGCAATGTGGAGATATTACTGTTTGTGCATTTACAATATTCATTGATTTTTGCCATTGAAAAACATGTTTTTCATATACCAGAAATGTTTGAAGCTACTGACTGAATGAAAGGAGCTGGCATCTCACTCTCTTTGAATCTTCTTTATCATGCTAGGATTAACAGGAAAAAGCAAAAAATTTCAGAATTGCACCTTGCAATGTGGAGATATTACTGTTTGTGCATTTACAATATTCATTGATTTTTGCCATTGAAAAACGTCCAGAAATGTTTGAAGCTACTGACTGAATGAAAGGAGCTGGCATCTCACTCTCTTTGAATCTTCTTTATCATGCTAGGATTAACAGGAAAAAGCTAAAAATTTCAGAATTGCACCTTGCAATGTGGAGATATTACTGTTTGTGCATTTACAATATTCATTGATTTTTGCCATTGAAAAACATGTTTTTCATATACCAGAAATGTTTGAAGCTACTGACTGAATGAAAGGAGCTGGCATCTCACTCTCTTTGAATCTTCTTTATCATGCTAGGATTAGCAGGAAAAAGCAAAAAATTTCAGAATTGCACCGTGCAATGTGGAGATATTACTGTTTGTGCATTTACAATATTCATTGATTTTTGCCATTGAAAAACATGTTTTTCATATACCAGAAATGTTTGAAGCTACTGACTGAATGAAAGGAGCTGGCATCTCACTCTCTTTGAATCTTCTTTATCATGCTAGGATTAACAGGAAAAAGCTAAAAATTTCAGAATTGCACCTTGCAATGTGGAGATATTACTGTTTGTGCATTTACAATATTCATTGATTTTTGCCATTGAAAAACATGTTTTTCATATACCAGAAATGTTTGAAGCTACTGACTGAATGAAAGGAGCTGGCATCTCACTCTCTTTGAATCTTCTTTATCATGCTAGGATTAACAGGAAAAAGCAAAAAATTTCAGAATTGCACCTTGCAATGTGGAGATATTACTGTTTGTGCATTTACAATATTCATTGATTTTTGCCATTGAAAAACATGTTTTTCATATACCAGAAATGTTTGAAGCTACTGACTGAATGAAAGGAGCTGGCATCTCACTCTCTTTGAATCTTCTTTATCATGCTAGGATTAACAGGAAAAAGCTAAAAATTTCAGAATTGCACCGTGCAATGTGGAGATATTACTGTTTGTGCATTTACAATATTCATTGATTTTTGCCATTGAAAAACGTCCAGAAATGTTTGAAGCTACTGACTGAATGAAAGGAGCTGGCATCTCACTCTCTTTGAATCTTCTTTATCATGCTAGGATTAACAGGAAAAAGCTAAAAATTTCAGAATTGCACCTTGCAATGTGGAGATATTACTGTTTGTGCATTTACAATATTCATTGATTTTTGCCATTGAAAAACGTCCAGAAATGTTTGAAGCTACTGACTGAATGAAAGGAGCTGGCATCTCACTCTCTTTGAATCTTCTTTATCATGCTAGGATTAGCAGGAAAAAGCAAAAAATTTCAGAATTGCACCGTGCAATGTGGAGATATTACTGTTTGTGCATTTACAATATTCATTGATTTTTGCCATTGAAAAACATGTTTTTCATATACCAGAAATGTTTGAAGCTACTGACTGAATGAAAGGAGCTGGCATCTCACTCTCTTTGAATCTTCTTTATCATGCTAGGATTAGCAGGAAAAAGCTAAAAATTTCAGAATTGCACCGTGCAATGTGGAGATATTACTGTTTGTGCATTTACAATATTCATTGATTTTTGCCATTGAAAAACATGTTTTTCATATACCAGAAATGTTTGAAGCTACTGACTGAATGAAAGGAGCTGGCATCTCACTCTCTTTGAATCTTCTTTATCATGCTAGGATTAGCAGGAAAAAGCAAAAAATTTCAGAATTGCACCGTGCAATGTGGAGATATTACTGTTTGTGCATTTACAATATTCATTGATTTTTGCCATTGAAAAACATGTTTTTCATATACCAGAAATGTTTGAAGCTACTGACTGAATGAAAGGAGCTGGCATCTCACTCTCTTTGAATCTTCTTTATCATGCTAGGATTAACAGGAAAAAGCAAAAAATTTCAGAATTGCACCGTGCAATGTGGAGATATTACTGTTTGTGCATTTACAATATTCATTGATTTTTGCCATTGAAAAACGTCCAGAAATGTTTGAAGCTACTGACTGAATGAAAGGAGCTGGCATCTCACTCTCTTTGAATCTTCTTTATCATGCTAGGATTAACAGGAAAAAGCTAAAAATTTCAGAATTGCACCGTGCAATGTGGAGATATTACTGTTTGTGCATTTACAATATTCATTGATTTTTGCCATTGAAAAACATGTTTTTCATATACCAGAAATGTTTGAAGCTACTGACTGAATGAAAGGAGCTGGCATCTCACTCTCTTTGAATCTTCTTTATCATGCTAGGATTAACAGGAAAAAGCTAAAAATTTCAGAATTGCACCGTGCAATGTGGAGATATTACTGTTTGTGCATTTACAATATTCATTGATTTTTGCCATTGAAAAACGTCCAGAAATGTTTGAAGCTACTGACTGAATGAAAGGAGCTGGCATCTCACTCTCTTTGAATCTTCTTTATCATGCTAGGATTAGCAGGAAAAAGCAAAAAATTTCAGAATTGCACCTTGCAATGTGGAGATATTACTGTTTGTGCATTTACAATATTCATTGATTTTTGCCATTGAAAAACATGTTTTTCATATACCAGAAATGTTTGAAGCTACTGACTGAATGAAAGGAGCTGGCATCTCACTCTCTTTGAATCTTCTTTATCATGCTAGGATTAACAGGAAAAAGCTAAAAATTTCAGAATTGCACTGTGCAATGTGGAGATATTACTGTTTGTGCATTTACAATATTCATTGATTTTTGCCATTGAAAAACGTCCAGAAATGTTTGAAGCTACTGACTGAATGAAAGGAGCTGGCATCTCACTCTCTTTGAATCTTCTTTATCATGCTAGGATTAACAGGAAAAAGCTAAAAATTTCAGAATTGCACCGTGCAATGTGGAGATATTACTGTTTGTGCATTTACAATATTCATTGATTTTTGCCATTGAAAAACATGTTTTTCATATACCAGAAATGTTTGAAGCTACTGACTGAATGAAAGGAGCTGGCATCTCACTCTCTTTGAATCTTCTTTATCATGCTAGGATTAACAGGAAAAAGCTAAAAATTTCAGAATTGCACCGTGCAATGTGGAGATATTACTGTTTGTGCATTTACAATATTCATTGATTTTTGCCATTGAAAAACATGTTTTTCATATACCAGAAATGTTTGAAGCTACTGACTGAATGAAAGGAGCTGGCATCTCACTCTCTTTGAATCTTCTTTATCATGCTAGGATTAACAGGAAAAAGCAAAAAATTTCAGAATTGCACCTTGCAATGTGGAGATATTACTGTTTGTACATTTACAATATTCATTGATTTTTGCCATTGAAAAACATGTTTTTCATATACCAGAAATGTTTGAAGCTACTGACTGAATGAAAGGAGCTGGCATCTCACTCTCTTTGAATCTTCTTTATCATGCTAGGATTAGCAGGAAAAAGCAAAAAATTTCAGAATTGCACCTTGCAATGTGGAGATATTACTGTTTGTGCATTTACAATATTCATTGATTTTTGCCATTGAAAAACGTCCAGAAATGTTTGAAGCTACTGACTGAATGAAAGGAGCTGGCATCTCACTCTCTTTGAATCTTCTTTATCATGCTAGGATTAACAGGAAAAAGCTAAAAATTTCAGAATTGCACCTTGCAATGTGGAGATATTACTGTTTGTGCATTTACAATATTCATTGATTTTTGCCATTGAAAAACATGTTTTTCATATACCAGAAATGTTTGAAGCTACTGACTGAATGAAAGGAGCTGGCATCTCATTCTCTTTGAATCTTCTTTATCATGCTAGGATTAGCAGGAAAAAGCAAAAAATTTCAGAATTGCACCTTGCAATTTGGAGATATTACTGTTTGTGCATTTACAATATTCATTGATTTTTGCCATTGAAAAACATGTTTTTCATATACCAGAAATGTTTGAAGCTACTGACTGAATGAAAGGAGCTGGCATCTCACTCTCTTTGAATCTTCTTTATCATGCTAGGATTAACAGGAAAAAGCTAAAAATTTCAGAATTGCACCGTGCAATGTGGAGATATTACTGTTTGTGCATTTACAATATTCATTGATTTTTGCCATTGAAAAACATGTTTTTCATATACCAGAAATGTTTGAATCTACTGACTGAATGAAAGGAGCTGGCATCTCACTCTCTTTGAATCTTCTTTATCATGCTAGGATTAGCAGGAAAAAGCTAAAAATTTCAGAATTGCACCTTGCAATGTGGAGATATTACTGTTTGTGCATTTACAATATTCATTGATTTTTGCCATTGAAAAACGTCCAGAAATGTTTGAAGCTACTGACTGAATGAAAGGAGCTGGCATCTCACTCTCTTTGAATCTTCTTTATCATGCTAGGATTAACAGGAAAAAGCTAAAAATTTCAGAATTGCACCTTGCAATGTGGAGATATTACTGTTTGTGCATTTACAATATTCATTGATTTTTGCCATTGAAAAACATGTTTTTCATATACCAGAAATGTTTGAAGCTACTGACTGAATGAAAGGAGCTGGCATCTCACTCTCTTTGAATCTTCTTTATCATGCTAGGATTAACAGGAAAAAGCAAAAAATTTCAGAATTGCACCGTGCAATGTGGAGATATTACTGTTTGTGCATTTACAATATTCATTGATTTTTGCCATTGAAAAACATGTTTTTCATATACCAGAAATGTTTGAAGCTACTGACTGAATGAAAGGAGCTGGCATCTCACTCTCTTTGAATCTTCTTTATCATGCTAGGATTAACAGGAAAAAGCTAAAAATTTCAGAATTGCACCTTGCAATGTGGAGATATTACTGTTTGTGCATTTACAATATTCATTGATTTTTGCCATTGAAAAACGTCCAGAAATGTTTGAAGCTACTGACTGAAAGGAGCTGGCATCTCACTCTCTTTGAATCTTCTTTATCATGCTAGGATTAACAGGAAAAAGCTAAAAATTTCAGAATTGCACCGTGCAATGTGGAGATATTACTGTTTGTGCATTTACAATATTCATTGATTTTTGCCATTGAAAAACATGTTTTTCATATACCAGAAATGTTTGAAGCTACTGACTGAATGAAAGGAGCTGGCATCTCACTCTCTTTGAATCTTCTTTATCATGCCAGGATTAACAGGAAAAAGCTAAAAATTTCAGAATTGCACCGTGCAATGTGGAGATATTACTGTTTGTGCATTTACAATATTCATTGATTTTTGCCATTGAAAAACATGTTTTTCATATACCAGAAATGTTTGAAGCTACTGACTGAATGAAAGGAGCTGGCATCTCACTCTCTTTGAATCTTCTTTATCATGCTAGGATTAACAGGAAAAAGCTAAAAATTTCAGAATTGCACCGTGCAATGTGGAGATATTACTGTTTGTGCATTTACAATATTCATTGATTTTTGCCATTGAAAAACATGTTTTTCATATACCAGAAATGTTTGAAGCTACTGACTGAATGAAAGGAGCTGGCATCTCACTCTCTTTGAATCTTCTTTATCATGCTAGGATTAGCAGGAAAAAGCAAAAAATTTCAGAATTGCACCTTGCAATGTGGAGATATTACTGTTTGTGCATTTACAATATTCATTGATTTTTGCCATTGAAAAACATGTTTTTCATATACCAGAAATGTTTGAAGCTACTGACTGAATGAAAGGAGCTGGCATCTCACTCTCTTTGAATCTTCTTTATCATGCTAGGATTAACAGGAAAAAGCAAAAAATTTCAGAATTGCACCTTGCAATGTGGAGATATTACTGTTTGTGCATTTACAATATTCATTGATTTTTGCCATTGAAAAACGTCCAGAAATGTTTGAAGCTACTGACTGAATGAAAGGAGCTGGCATCTCACTCTCTTTGAATCTTCTTTATCATGCTAGGATTAGCAGGAAAAAGCAAAAAATTTCAGAATTGCACCGTGCAATGTGGAGATATTACTGTTTGTGCATTTACAATATTCATTGATTTTTGCCATTGAAAAACATGTTTTTCATATACCAGAAATGTTTGAAGCTACTGACTGAATGAAAGGAGCTGGCATCTCACTCTCTTTGAATCTTCTTTATCATGCTAGGATTAACAGGAAAAAGCTAAAAATTTCAGAATTGCACCTTGCAATGTGGAGATATTACTGTTTGTGCATTTACAATATTCATTGATTTTTGCCATTGAAAAACATGTTTTTCATATACCAGAAATGTTTGAAGCTACTGACTGAATGAAAGGAGCTGGCATCTCACTCTCTTTGAATCTTCTTTATCATGCTAGGATTAGCAGGAAAAAGCAAAAAATTTCAGAATTGCACCGTGCAATGTGGAGATATTACTGTTTGTGCATTTACAATATTCATTGATTTTTGCCATTGAAAAACATGTTTTTCATATACCAGAAATGTTTGAAGCTACTGACTGAATGAAAGGAGCTGGCATCTCACTCTCTTTGAATCTTCTTTATCATGCTAGGATTAACAGGAAAAAGCTAAAAATTTCAGAATTGCACCGTGCAATGTGGAGATATTACTGTTTGTGCATTTACAATATTCATTGATTTTTGCCATTGAAAAACGTCCAGAAATGTTTGAAGCTACTGACTGAATGAAAGGAGCTGGCATCTCACTCTCTTTGAATCTTCTTTATCATGCTAGGATTAACAGGAAAAAGCTAAAAATTTCAGAATTGCACCTTGCAATGTGGAGATATTACTGTTTGTGCATTTACAATATTCATTGATTTTTGCCATTGAAAAACGTCCAGAAATGTTTGAAGCTACTGACTGAATGAAAGGAGCTGGCATCTCACTCTCTTTGAATCTTTATCATGCTAGGATTAGCAGGAAAAAGCAAAAAATTTCAGAATTGCACCGTGCAATGTGGAGATATTACTGTTTGTGCATTTACAATATTCATTGATTTTTGCCATTGAAAAACATGTTTTTCATATACCAGAAATGTTTGAAGCTACTGACTGAATGAAAGGAGCTGGCATCTCACTCTCTTTGAATCTTCTTTATCATGCTAGGATTAGCAGGAAAAAGCTAAAAATTTCAGAATTGCACCGTGCAATGTGGAGATATTACTGTTTGTGCATTTACAATATTCATTGATTTTTGCCATTGAAAAACATGTTTTTCATATACCAGAAATGTTTGAAGCTACTGACTGAATGAAAGGAGCTGGCATCTCACTCTCTTTGAATCTTCTTTATCATGCTAGGATTAGCAGGAAAAAGCAAAAAATTTCAGAATTGCACCGTGCAATGTGGAGATATTACTGTTTGTGCATTACAATATTCATTGATTTTTGCCATTGAAAAACATGTTTTTCATATACCAGAAATGTTTGAAGCTACTGACTGAATGAAAGGAGCTGGCATCTCACTCTCTTTGAATCTTCTTTATCATGCTAGGATTAACAGGAAAAAGCAAAAAATTTCAGAATTGCACCGTGCAATGTGGAGATATTACTGTTTGTGCATTTACAATATTCATTGATTTTTGCCATTGAAAAACGTCCAGAAATGTTTGAAGCTACTGACTGAATGAAAGGAGCTGGCATCTCACTCTCTTTGAATCTTCTTTATCATGTTAGGATTAACAGGAAAAAGCTAAAAATTTCAGAATTGCACCGTGCAATGTGGAGATATTACTGTTTGTGCATTTACAATATTCATTGATTTTTGCCATTGAAAAACATGTTTTTCATATACCAGAAATGTTTGAAGCTACTGACTGAATGAAAGGAGCTGGCATCTCACTCTCTTTGAATCTTCTTTATCATGCTAGGATTAACAGGAAAAAGCTAAAAATTTCAGAATTGCACCGTGCAATGTGGAGATATTACTGTTTGTGCATTTACAATATTCATTGATTTTTGCCATTGAAAAACGTCCAGAAATGTTTGAAGCTACTGACTGAATGAAAGGAGCTGGCATCTCACTCTCTTTGAATCTTCTTTATCATGCTAGGATTAGCAGGAAAAAGCAAAAAATTTCAGAATTGCACCTTGCAATGTGGAGATATTACTGTTTGTGCATTTACAATATTCATTGATTTTTGCCATTGAAAAACATGTTTTTCATATACCAGAAATGTTTGAAGCTACTGACTGAATGAAAGGAGCTGGCATCTCACTCTCTTTGAATCTTCTTTATCATGCTAGGATTAACAGGAAAAAGCTAAAAATTTCAGAATTGCACCGTGCAATGTGGAGATATTACTGTTTGTGCATTTACAATATTCATTGATTTTTGCCATTGAAAAACGTCCAGAAATGTTTGAAGCTACTGACTGAATGAAAGGAGCTGGCATCTCACTCTCTTTGAATCTTCTTTATCATGCTAGGATTAACAGGAAAAAGCTAAAAATTTCAGAATTGCACCGTGCAATGTGGAGATATTACTGTTTGTGCATTTACAATATTCATTGATTTTTGCCATTGAAAAACATGTTTTTCATATACCAGAAATGTTTGAAGCTACTGACTGAATGAAAGGAGCTGGCATCTCACTCTCTTTGAATCTTCTTTATCATGCTAGGATTAACAGGAAAAAGCTAAAAATTTCAGAATTGCACCGTGCAATGTGGAGATATTACTGTTTGTGCATTTACAATATTCATTGATTTTTGCCATTGAAAAACATGTTTTTCATATACCAGAAATGTTTGAAGCTACTGACTGAATGAAAGGAGCTGGCATCTCACTCTCTTTGAATCTTCTTTATCATGCTAGGATTAACAGGAAAAAGCAAAAAATTTCAGAATTGCACCTTGCAATGTGGAGATATTACTGTTTGTACATTTACAATATTCATTGATTTTTGCCATTGAAAAACATGTTTTTCATATACCAGAAATGTTTGAAGCTACTGACTGAATGAAAGGAGCTGGCATCTCACTCTCTTTGAATCTTCTTTATCATGCTAGGATTAGCAGGAAAAAGCTAAAAATTTCAGAATTGCACCTTGCAATGTGGAGATATTACTGTTTGTGCATTTACAATATTCATTGATTTTTGCCATTGAAAAACGTCCAGAAATGTTTGAAGCTACTGACTGAATGAAAGGAGCTGGCATCTCACTCTCTTTGAATCTTCTTTATCATGCTAGGATTAACAGGAAAAAGCTAAAAATTTCAGAATTGCACCTTGCAATGTGAAGATATTACTGTTTGTGCATTTACAATATTCATTGATTTTTGCCATTGAAAAACATGTTTTTCATATACCAGAAATGTTTGAAGCTACTGACTGAATGAAAGGAGCTGGCATCTCACTCTCTTTGAATCTTCTTTATCATGCTAGGATTAGCAGGAAAAAGCTAAAAATTTCAGAATTGCACCTTGCAATGTGGAGATATTACTGTTTGTGCATTTACAATATTCATTGATTTTTGCCATTGAAAAACATGTTTTTCATATACCAGAAATGTTTGAAGCTACTGACTGAATGAAAGGAGCTGGCATCTCACTCTCTTTGAATCTTCTTTATCATGCTAGGATTAGCAGGAAAAAGCAAAAAATTTCAGAATTGCACCTTGCAATGTGGAGATATTACTGTTTGTGCATTTACAATATTCATTGATTTTTGCCATTGAAAAACATGTTTTTCATATACCAGAAATGTTTGAAGCTACTGACTGAATGAAAGGAGCTGGCACCTCACTCTCTTTGAATCTTCTTTATCATGCTAGGATTAACAGGAAAAAGCTAACAATTTCAGAATTGCACCGTGCAATGTGGAGATATTACTGTTTGTGCATTTACAATATTCATTGATTTTTGCCATTGAAAAACATGTTTTTCATATACCAGAAATGTTTGAAGCTACTGACTGAATGAAAGGAGCTGGCATCTCACTCTCTTTGAATCTTCTTTATCATGCTAGGATTAACAGGAAAAAGCTAAAAATTTCAGAATTGCACCTTGCAATGTGGAGATATTACTGTTTGTGCATTTACAATATTCATTGATTTTTGCCATTGAAAAACATGTTTTTCATATACCAGAAATGTTTGAAGCTACTGACTGAATGAAAGGAGCTGGCATCTCACTCTCTTTGAATCTTCTTTATCATGCTAGGATTAACAGGAAAAAGCTAAAAATTTCAGAATTGCACCGTGCAATGTGGAGATATTACTGTTTGTGCATTTACAATATTCATTGATTTTTGCCATTGAAAAACATGTTTTTCATATACCAGAAATGTTTGAAGCTACTGACTGAATGAAAGGAGCTGGCATCTCACTCTCTTTGAATCTTCTTTATCATGCTAGGATTAACAGGAAAAAGCTAAAAATTTCAGAATTGCACCTTGCAATGTGGAGATATTACTGTTTGTGCATTTACAATATTCATTGATTTTTGCCATTGAAAAACGTCCAGAAATGTTTGAAGCTACTGACTGAATGAAAGGAGCTGGCATCTCACTCTCTTTGAATCTTCTTTATCATGCTAGGATTAGCAGGAAAAAGCAAAAAATTTCAGAATTGCACCGTGCAATGTGGAGATATTACTGTTTGTGCATTTACAATATTCATTGATTTTTGCCATTGAAAAACATGTTTTTCATATACCAGAAATGTTTGAAGCTACTGACTGAATGAAAGGAGCTGGCATCTCACTCTCTTTGAATCTTCTTTATCATGCTAGGATTAGCAGGAAAAAGCAAAAAATTTCAGAATTGCACCGTGCAATGTGGAGATATTACTGTTTGTGCATTTACAATATTCATTGATTTTTGCCATTGAAAAACATGTTTTTCATATACCAGAAATGTTTGAAGCTACTGACTGAATGAAAGGAGCTGGCATCTCACTCTCTTTGAATCTTCTTTATCATGCTAGGATTAGCAGGAAAAAGCAAAAAATTTCAGAATTGCACCTTGCAATGTGGAGATATTACTGTTTGTGCATTTACAATATTCATTGATTTTTGCCATTGAAAAACGTCCAGAAATGTTTGAAGCTACTGACTGAATGAAAGGAGCTGGCATCTCACTCTCTTTGAATCTTCTTTATCATGCTAGGATTAACAGGAAAAAGCTAAAAATTTCAGAATTTCACCTTGCAATGTGGAGATATTACTGTTTGTGCATTTACAATATTCATTGATTTTTGCCATTGAAAAACATGTTTTTCATATACCAGAAATGTTTGAAGCTACTGACTGAATGAAAGGAGCTGGCATCTCACTCTCTTTGAATCTTCTTTATCATGCTAGGATTAGCAGGAAAAAGCAAAAAATTTCAGAATTGCACCTTGCAATGTGGAGATATTACTGTTTGTGCATTTACAATATTCATTGATTTTTGCCATTGAAAAACATGTTTTTCATATACCAGAAATGTTTGAAGCTACTGACTGAATGAAAGGAGCTGGCATCTCACTCTCTTTGAATCTTCTTTATCATGCTAGGATTAACAGGAAAAAGCTAAAAATTTCAGAATTGCACCGTGCAATGTGGAGATATTACTGTTTGTGCATTTACAATATTCATTGATTTTTGCCATTGAAAAACATGTTTTTCATATACCAGAAATGTTTGAAGCTACTGACTGAATGAAAGGAGCTGGCATCTCACTCTCTTTGAATCTTCTTTATCATGCTAGGATTAGCAGGAAAAAGCTAAAAATTTCAGAATTGCACCTTGCAATGTGGAGATATTACTGTTTGTGCATTTACAATATTCATTGATTTTTGCCATTGAAAAACGTCCAGAAATGTTTGAAGCTACTGACTGAATGAAAGGAGCTGGCATCTCACTCTCTTTGAATCTTCTTTATCATGCTAGGATTAACAGGAAAAAGCTAAAAATTTCAGAATTGCACCTTGCAATGTGGAGATATTACTGTTTGTGCATTTACAATATTCATTGATTTTTGCCATTGAAAAACATGTTTTTCATATACCAGAAATGTTTGAAGCTACTGACTGAATGAAAGGAGCTGGCATCTCACTCTCTTTGAATCTTCTTTATCATGCTAGGATTAGCAGGAAAAAGCAAAAAATTTCAGAATTGCACCGTGCAATGTGGAGATATTACTGTTTGTGCATTTACAATATTCATTGATTTTTGCCATTGAAAAACATGTTTTTCATATACCAGAAATGTTTGAAGCTACTGACTGAATGAAAGGAGCTGGCATCTCACTCTCTTTGAATCTTCTTTATCATGCTAGGATTAACAGGAAAAAGCTAAAAATTTCAGAATTGCACCTTGCAATGTGGAGATATTACTGTTTGTGCATTTACAATATTCATTGATTTTTGCCATTGAAAAACGTCCAGAAATGTTTGAAGCTACTGACTGAATGAAAGGAGCTGGCATCTCACTCTCTTTGAATCTTCTTTATCATGCTAGGATTAACAGGAAAAAGCTAAAAATTTCAGAATTGCACCTTGCAATGTGGAGATATTACTGTTTGTGCATTTACAATATTCATTGATTTTTGCCATTGAAAAACATGTTTTTCATATACCAGAAATGTTTGAAGCTACTGACTGAATGAAAGGAGCTGGCATCTCACTCTCTTTGAATCTTCTTTATCATGCTAGGATTAGCAGGAAAAAGCTAAAAATTTCAGAATTGCACCTTGCAATGTGGAGATATTACTGTTTGTGCATTTACAATATTCATTGATTTTTGCCATTGAAAAACATGTTTTTCATATACCAGAAATGTTTGAAGCTACTGACTGAATGAAAGGAGCTGGCATCTCACTCTCTTTGAATCTTCTTTATCATGCTAGGATTAGCAGGAAAAAGCAAAAAATTTCAGAATTGCACCTTGCAATGTGGAGATATTACTGTTTGTGCATTTACAATATTCATTGATTTTTGCCATTGAAAAACATGTTTTTCATATACCAGAAATGTTTGAAGCTACTGACTGAATGAAAGGAGCTGGCATCTCACTCTCTTTGAATCTTCTTTATCATGCTAGGATTAACAGGAAAAAGCTAAAAATTTCAGAATTGCACCGTGCAATGTGGAGATATTACTGTTTGTGCATTTACAATATTCATTGATTTTTGCCATTGAAAAACATGTTTTTCATATACCAGAAATGTTTGAATCTACTGACTGAATGAAAGGAGCTGGCATCTCACTCTCTTTGAATCTTCTTTATCATGCTAGGATTAGCAGGAAAAAGCAAAAAATTTCAGAATTGCACCTTGCAATGTGGAGATATTACTGTTTGTGCATTTACAATATTCATTGATTTTTGCCATTGAAAAACGTCCAGAAATGTTTGAAGCTACTGACTGAATGAAAGGAGCTGGCATCTCACTCTCTTTGAATCTTCTTTATCATGCTAGGATTAACAGGAAAAAGCTAAAAATTTCAGAATTGCACCTTGCAATGTGGAGATATTACTGTTTGTGCATTTACAATATTCATTGATTTTTGCCATTGAAAAACATGTTTTTCATATACCAGAAATGTTTGAAGCTACTGACTGAATGAAAGGAGCTGGCATCTCACTCTCTTTGAATCTTCTTTATCATGCTAGGATTAACAGGAAAAAGCTAAAAATTTCAGAATTGCACCGTGCAATGTGGAGATATTACTGTTTGTGCATTTACAATATTCATTGATTTTTGCCATTGAAAAACATGTTTTTCATATACCAGAAATGTTTGAATCTACTGACTGAATGAAAGGAGCTGGCATCTCACTCTCTTTGAATCTTCTTTATCATGCTAGGATTAGCAGGAAAAAGCTAAAAATTTCAGAATTGCACCTTGCAATGTGGAGATATTACTGTTTGTGCATTTACAATATTCATTGATTTTTGCCATTGAAAAACGTCCAGAAATGTTTGAAGCTACTGACTGAATGAAAGGAGCTGGCATCTCACTCTCTTTGAATCTTCTTTATCATGCTAGGATTAACAGGAAAAAGCTAAAAATTTCAGAATTGCACCTTGCAATGTGGAGATATTACTGTTTGTGCATTTACAATATTCATTGATTTTTGCCATTGAAAAACATGTTTTTCATATACCAGAAATGTTTGAAGCTACTGACTGAATGAAAGGAGCTGGCATCTCACTCTCTTTGAATCTTCTTTATCATGCTAGGATTAGCAGGAAAAAGCAAAAAATTTCAGAATTGCACCGTGCAATGTGGAGATATTACTGTTTGTGCATTTACAATATTCATTGATTTTTGCCATTGAAAAACATGTTTTTCATATACCAGAAATGTTTGAAGCTACTGACTGAATGAAAGGAGCTGGCATCTCACTCTCTTTGAATCTTCTTTATCATGCTAGGATTAACAGGAAAAAGCTAAAAATTTCAGAATTGCACCTTGCAATGTGGAGATATTACTGTTTGTGCATTTACAATATTCATTGATTTTTGCCATTGAAAAACGTCCAGAAATGTTTGAAGCTACTGACTGAATGAAAGGAGCTGGCATCTCACTCTCTTTGAATCTTCTTTATCATGCTAGGATTAACAGGAAAAAGCTAAAAATTTCAGAATTGCACCGTGCAATGTGGAGATATTACTGTTTGTGCATTTACAATATTCATTGATTTTTGCCATTGAAAAACATGTTTTTCATATACCAGAAATGTTTGAAGCTACTGACTGAATGAAAGGAGCTGGCATCTCACTCTCTTTGAATCTTCTTTATCATGCTAGGATTAACAGGAAAAAGCTAAAAATTTCAGAATTGCACCGTGCAATGTGGAGATATTACTGTTTGTGCATTTACAATATTCATTGATTTTTGCCATTGAAAAACATGTTTTCATATACCAGAAATGTTTGAAGCTACTGACTGAATGAAAGGAGCTGGCATCTCACTCTCTTTGAATCTTCTTTATCATGCTAGGATTAACAGGAAAAAGCTAAAAATTTCAGAATTGCACCGTGCAATGTGGAGATATTACTGTTTGTGCATTTACAATATTCATTGATTTTTGCCATTGAAAAACATGTTTTTCATATACCAGAAATGTTTGAAGCTACTGACTGAATGAAAGGAGCTGGCATCTCACTCTCTTTGAATCTTCTTTATCATGCTAGGATTAGCAGGAAAAAGCAAAAAATTTCAGAATTGCACCTTGCAATGTGGAGATATTACTGTTTGTGCATTTACAATATTCATTGATTTTTGCCATTGAAAAACATGTTTTTCATATACCAGAAATGTTTGAAGCTACTGACTGAATGAAAGGAGCTGGCATCTCACTCTCTTTGAATCTTCTTTATCATGCTAGGATTAACAGGAAAAAGCAAAAAATTTCAGAATTGCACCTTGCAATGTGGAGATATTACTGTTTGTGCATTTACAATATTCATTGATTTTTGCCATTGAAAAACGTCCAGAAATGTTTGAAGCTACTGACTGAATGAAAGGAGCTGGCATCTCACTCTCTTTGAATCTTCTTTATCATGCTAGGATTAGCAGGAAAAAGCAAAAAATTTCAGAATTGCACCGTGCAATGTGGAGATATTACTGTTTGTGCATTTACAATATTCATTGATTTTTGCCATTGAAAAACATGTTTTTCATATACCAGAAATGTTTGAAGCTACTGACTGAATGAAAGGAGCTGGCATCTCACTCTCTTTGAATCTTCTTTATCATGCTAGGATTAACAGGAAAAAGCTAAAAATTTCAGAATTGCACCTTGCAATGTGGAGATATTACTGTTTGTGCATTTACAATATTCATTGATTTTTGCCATTGAAAAACATGTTTTTCATATACCAGAAATGTTTGAAGCTACTGACTGAATGAAAGGAGCTGGCATCTCACTCTCTTTGAATCTTCTTTATCATGCTAGGATTAGCAGGAAAAAAGCAAAAAATTTCAGAATTGCACCGTGCAATGTGGAGATATTACTGTTTGTGCATTTACAATATTCATTGATTTTTGCCATTGAAAAACATGTTTTTCATATACCAGAAATGTTTGAAGCTACTGACTGAATGAAAGGAGCTGGCATCTCACTCTCTTTGAATCTTCTTTATCATGCTAGGATTAACAGGAAAAAGCTAAAAATTTCAGAATTGCACCTTGCAATGTGGAGATATTACTGTTTGTGCATTTACAATATTCATTGATTTTTGCCATTGAAAAACATGTTTTTCATATACCAAAAATGTTTGAAGCTACTGACTGAATGAAAGGAGCTGGCATCTCACTCTCTTTGAATCTTCTTTATCATGCTAGGATTAACAGGAAAAAGCAAAAAATTTCAGAATTGCACCTTGCAATGTGGAGATATTACTGTTTGTGCATTTACAATATTCATTGATTTTTGCCATTGAAAAACATGTTTTTCATATACCAGAAATGTTTGAAGCTACTGACTGAATGAAAGGAGCTGGCATCTCACTCTCTTTGAATCTTCTTTATCATGCTAGGATTAACAGGAAAAAGCTAAAAATTTCAGAATTGCACCGTGCAATGTGGAGATATTACTGTTTGTGCATTTACAATATTCATTGATTTTTGCCATTGAAAAACGTCCAGAAATGTTTGAAGCTACTGACTGAATGAAAGGAGCTGGCATCTCACTCTCTTTGAATCTTCTTTATCATGCTAGGATTAACAGGAAAAAGCTAAAAATTTCAGAATTGCACCTTGCAATGTGGAGATATTACTGTTTGTGCATTTACAATATTCATTGATTTTTGCCATTGAAAAACGTCCAGAAATGTTTGAAGCTACTGACTGAATGAAAGGAGCTGGCATCTCACTCTCTTTGAATCTTCTTTATCATGCTAGGATTAGCAGGAAAAAGCAAAAAATTTCAGAATTGCACCGTGCAATGTGGAGATATTACTGTTTGTGCATTTACAATATTCATTGATTTTTGCCATTGAAAAACATGTTTTTCATATACCAGAAATGTTTGAAGCTACTGACTGAATGAAAGGAGCTGGCATCTCACTCTCTTTGAATCTTCTTTATCATGCTAGGATTAGCAGGAAAAAGCAAAAAATTTCAGAATTGCACCGTGCAATGTGGAGATATTACTGTTTGTGCATTTACAATATTCATTGATTTTTGCCATTGAAAAACATGTTTTTCATATACCAGAAATGTTTGAAGCTACTGACTGAATGAAAGGAGCTGGCATCTCACTCTCTTTGAATCTTCTTTATCATGCTAGGATTAGCAGGAAAAAGCAAAAAATTTCAGAATTGCACCATGCAATGTGGAGATATTACTGTTTGTGCATTTACAATATTCATTGATTTTTGCCATTGAAAAACATGTTTTTCATATACCAGAAATGTTTGAAGCTACTGACTGAATGAAAGGAGCTGGCATCTCACTCTCTTTGAATCTTCTTTATCATGCTAGGATTAACAGGAAAAAGCAAAAAATTTCAGAATTGCACCGTGCAATGTGGAGATATTACTGTTTGTGCATTTACAATATTCATTGATTTTTGCCATTGAAAAACGTCCAGAAATGTTTGAAGCTACTGACTGAATGAAAGGAGCTGGCATCTCACGCTCTTTGAATCTTCTTTATCATGCTAGGATTAACAGGAAAAAGCTAAAAATTTCAGAATTGCACCGTGCAATGTGGAGATATTACTGTTTGTGCATTTACAATATTCATTGATTTTTGCCATTGAAAAACATGTTTTTCATATACCAGAAATGTTTGAAGCTACTGACTGAATGAAAGGAGCTGGCATCTCACTCTCTTTGAATCTTCTTTATCATGCTAGGATTAACAGGAAAAAGCTAAAAATTTCAGAATTGCACCGTGCAATGTGGAGATATTACTGTTTGTGCATTTACAATATTCATTGATTTTTGCCATTGAAAAACGTCCAGAAATGTTTGAAGCTACTGACTGAATGAAAGGAGCTGGCATCTCACTCTCTTTGAATCTTCTTTATCATGCTAGGATTAGCAGGAAAAAGCAAAAAATTTCAGAATTGCACCTTGCAATGTGGAGATATTACTGTTTGTGCATTTACAATATTCATTGATTTTTGCCATTGAAAAACATGTTTTTCATATACCAGAAATGTTTGAAGCTACTGACTGAATGAAAGGAGCTGGCATCTCACTCTCTTTGAATCTTCTTTATCATGCTAGGATTAACAGGAAAAAGCTAAAAATTTCAGAATTGCACCGTGCAATGTGGAGATATTACTGTTTGTGCATTTACAATATTCATTGATTTTTGCCATTGAAAAACGTCCAGAAATGTTTGAAGCTACTGACTGAATGAAAGGAGCTGGCATCTCACTCTCTTTGAATCTTCTTTATCATGCTAGGATTAACAGGAAAAAGCTAAAAATTTCAGAATTGCACCGTGCAATGTGGAGATATTACTGTTTGTGCATTTACAATATTCATTGATTTTTGCCATTGAAAAACATGTTTTTCATATACCAGAAATGTTTGAAGCTACTGACTGAATGAAAGGAGCTGGCATCTCACTCTCTTTGAATCTTCTTTATCATGCTAGGATTAACAGGAAAAAGCTAAAAATTTCAGAATTGCACCGTGCAATGTGGAGATATTACTGTTTGTGCATTTACAATATTCATTGATTTTTGCCATTGAAAAACATGTTTTTCATATACCAGAAATGTTTGAAGCTACTGACTGAATGAAAGGAGCTGGCATCTCACTCTCTTTGAATCTTCTTTATCATGCTAGGATTAACAGGAAAAAGCAAAAAATTTCAGAATTGCACCTTGCAATGTGGAGATATTACTGTTTGTGCATTTACAATATTCATTGATTTTTGCCATTGAAAAACATGTTTTTCATATACCAGAAATGTTTGAAGCTACTGACTGAATGAAAGGAGCTGGCATCTCACTCTCTTTGAATCTTCTTTATCATGCTAGGATTAGCAGGAAAAAGCTAAAAATTTCAGAATTGCACCTTGCAATGTGGAGATATTACTGTTTGTGCATTTACAATATTCATTGATTTTTGCCATTGAAAAACGTCCAGAAATGTTTGAAGCTACTGACTGAATGAAAGGAGCTGGCATCTCACTCTCTTTGAATCTTCTTTATCATGCTAGGATTAACAGGAAAAAGCTAAAAATTTCAGAATTGCACCTTGCAATGTGGAGATATTACTGTTTGTGCATTTACAATATTCATTGATTTTTGCCATTGAAAAACATGTTTTTCATATACCAGAAATGTTTGAAGCTACTGACTGAATGAAAGGAGCTGGCATCTCACTCTCTTTGAATCTTCTTTATCATGCTAGGATTAGCAGGAAAAAGCTAAAAATTTCAGAATTGCACCTTGCAATGTGGAGATATTACTGTTTGTGCATTTACAATATTCATTGATTTTTGCCATTGAAAAACATGTTTTTCATATACCAGAAATGTTTGAAGCTACTGACTGAATGAAAGGAGCTGGCATCTCACTCTCTTTGAATCTTCTTTATCATGCTAGGATTAGCAGGAAAAAGCAAAAAATTTCAGAATTGCACCTTGCAATGTGGAGATATTACTGTTTGTGCATTTACAATATTCATTGATTTTTGCCATTGAAAAACATGTTTTTCATATACCAGAAATGTTTGAAGCTACTGACTGAATGAAAGGAGCTGGCACCTCACTCTCTTTGAATCTTCTTTATCATGCTAGGATTAACAGGAAAAAGCTAACAATTTCAGAATTGCACCGTGCAATGTGGAGATATTACTGTTTGTGCATTTACAATATTCATTGATTTTTGCCATTGAAAAACATGTTTTTCATATACCAGAAATGTTTGAAGCTACTGACTGAATGAAAGGAGCTGGCATCTCACTCTCTTTGAATCTTCTTTATCATGCTAGGATTAACAGGAAAAAGCTAAAAATTTCAGAATTGCACCTTGCAATGTGGAGATATTACTGTTTGTGCATTTACAATATTCATTGATTTTTGCCATTGAAAAACATGTTTTTCATATACCAGAAATGTTTGAAGCTACTGACTGAATGAAAGGAGCTGGCATCTCACTCTCTTTGAATCTTCTTTATCATGCTAGGATTAACAGGAAAAAGCTAAAAATTTCAGAATTGCACCGTGCAATGTGGAGATATTACTGTTTGTGCATTTACAATATTCATTGATTTTTGCCATTGAAAAACATGTTTTTCATATACCAGAAATGTTTGAAGCTACTGACTGAATGAAAGGAGCTGGCATCTCACTCTCTTTGAATCTTCTTTATCATGCTAGGATTAACAGGAAAAAGCTAAAAATTTCAGAATTGCACCTTGCAATGTGGAGATATTACTGTTTGTGCATTTACAATATTCATTGATTTTTGCCATTGAAAAACGTCCAGAAATGTTTGAAGCTACTGACTGAATGAAAGGAGCTGGCATCTCACTCTCTTTGAATCTTCTTTATCATGCTAGGATTAGCAGGAAAAAGCAAAAAATTTCAGAATTGCACCGTGCAATGTGGAGATATTACTGTTTGTGCATTTACAATATTCATTGATTTTTGCCATTGAAAAACATGTTTTTCATATACCAGAAATGTTTGAAGCTACTGACTGAATGAAAGGAGCTGGCATCTCACTCTCTTTGAATCTTCTTTATCATGCTAGGATTAGCAGGAAAAAGCAAAAAATTTCAGAATTGCACCGTGCAATGTGGAGATATTACTGTTTGTGCATTTACAATATTCATTGATTTTTGCCATTGAAAAACATGTTTTTCATATACCAGAAATGTTTGAAGCTACTGACTGAATGAAAGGAGCTGGCATCTCACTCTCTTTGAATCTTCTTTATCATGCTAGGATTAGCAGGAAAAAGCAAAAAATTTCAGAATTGCACCTTGCAATGTGGAGATATTACTGTTTGTGCATTTACAATATTCATTGATTTTTGCCATTGAAAAACGTCCAGAAATGTTTGAAGCTACTGACTGAATGAAAGGAGCTGGCATCTCACTCTCTTTGAATCTTCTTTATCATGCTAGGATTAACAGGAAAAAGCTAAAAATTTCAGAATTGCACCTTGCAATGTGGAGATATTACTGTTTGTGCATTTACAATATTCATTGATTTTTGCCATTGAAAAACATGTTTTTCATATACCAGAAATGTTTGAAGCTACTGACTGAATGAAAGGAGCTGGCATCTCACTCTCTTTGAATCTTCTTTATCATGCTAGGATTAGCAGGAAAAAGCAAAAAATTTCAGAATTGCACCTTGCAATGTGGAGATATTACTGTTTGTGCATTTACAATATTCATTGATTTTTGCCATTGAAAAACATGTTTTTCATATACCAGAAATGTTTGAAGCTACTGACTGAATGAAAGGAGCTGGCATCTCACTCTCTTTGAATCTTCTTTATCATGCTAGGATTAACAGGAAAAAGCTAAAAATTTCAGAATTGCACCGTGCAATGTGGAGATATTACTGTTTGTGCATTTACAATATTCATTGATTTTTGCCATTGAAAAACATGTTTTTCATATACCAGAAATGTTTGAAGCTACTGACTGAATGAAAGGAGCTGGCATCTCACTCTCTTTGAATCTTCTTTATCATGCTAGGATTAGCAGGAAAAAGCTAAAAATTTCAGAATTGCACCTTGCAATGTGGAGATATTACTGTTTGTGCATTTACAATATTCATTGATTTTTGCCATTGAAAAACGTCCAGAAATGTTTGAAGCTACTGACTGAATGAAAGGAGCTGGCATCTCACTCTCTTTGAATCTTTATCATGCTAGGATTAACAGGAAAAAGCTAAAAATTTCAGAATTGCACCTTGCAATGTGGAGATATTACTGTTTGTGCATTTACAATATTCATTGATTTTTGCCATTGAAAAACATGTTTTTCATATACCAGAAATGTTTGAAGCTACTGACTGAATGAAAGGAGCTGGCATCTCACTCTCTTTGAATCTTCTTTATCATGCTAGGATTAGCAGGAAAAAGCAAAAAATTTCAGAATTGCACCGTGCAATGTGGAGATATTACTGTTTGTGCATTTACAATATTCATTGATTTTTGCCATTGAAAAACATGTTTTTCATATACCAGAAATGTTTGAAGCTACTGACTGAATGAAAGGAGCTGGCATCTCACTCTCTTTGAATCTTCTTTATCATGCTAGGATTAACAGGAAAAAGCTAAAAATTTCAGAATTGCACCTTGCAATGTGGAGATATTACTGTTTGTGCATTTACAATATTCATTGATTTTTGCCATTGAAAAACGTCCAGAAATGTTTGAAGCTACTGACTGAATGAAAGGAGCTGGCATCTCACTCTCTTTGAATCTTCTTTATCATGCTAGGATTAACAGGAAAAAGCTAAAAATTTCAGAATTGCACCGTGCAATGTGGAGATATTACTGTTTGTGCATTTACAATATTCATTGATTTTTGCCATTGAAAAACATGTTTTTCATATACCAGAAATGTTTGAAGCTACTGACTGAATGAAAGGAGCTGGCATCTCACTCTCTTTGAATCTTCTTTATCATGCTAGGATTAACAGGAAAAAGCTAAAAATTTCAGAATTGCACCGTGCAATGTGGAGATATTACTGTTTGTGCATTTACAATATTCATTGATTTTTGCCATTGAAAAACATGTTTTTCATATACCAGAAATGTTTGAAGCTACTGACTGAATGAAAGGAGCTGGCATCTCACTCTCTTTGAATCTTCTTTATCATGCTAGGATTAACAGGAAAAAGCTAAAAATTTCAGAATTGCACCGTGCAATGTGGAGATATTACTGTTTGTGCATTTACAATATTCATTGATTTTTGCCATTGAAAAACATGTTTTTCATATACCAGAAATGTTTGAAGCTACTGACTGAATGAAAGGAGCTGGCATCTCACTCTCTTTGAATCTTCTTTATCATGCTAGGATTAGCAGGAAAAAGCAAAAAATTTCAGAATTGCACCTTGCAATGTGGAGATATTACTGTTTGTGCATTTACAATATTCATTGATTTTTGCCATTGAAAAACATGTTTTTCATATACCAGAAATGTTTGAAGCTACTGACTGAATGAAAGGAGCTGGCATCTCACTCTCTTTGAATCTTCTTTATCATGCTAGGATTAACAGGAAAAAGCAAAAAATTTCAGAATTGCACCTTGCAATGTGGAGATATTACTGTTTGTGCATTTACAATATTCATTGATTTTTGCCATTGAAAAACGTCCAGAAATGTTTGAAGCTACTGACTGAATGAAAGGAGCTGGCATCTCACTCTCTTTGAATCTTCTTTATCATGCTAGGATTAGCAGGAAAATGCAAAAAATTTCAGAATTGCACCGTGCAATGTGGAGATATTACTGTTTGTGCATTTACAATATTCATTGATTTTTGCCATTGAAAAACATGTTTTTCATATACCAGAAATGTTTGAAGCTACTGACTGAATGAAAGGAGCTGGCATCTCACTCTCTTTGAATCTTCTTTATCATGCTAGGATTAACAGGAAAAAGCTAAAAATTTCAGAATTGCACCTTGCAATGTGGAGATATTACTGTTTGTGCATTTACAATATTCATTGATTTTTGCCATTGAAAAACATGTTTTTCATATACCAGAAATATTTGAAGCTACTGACTGAATGAAAGGAGCTGGCATCTCACTCTCTTTGAATCTTCTTTATCATGCTAGGATTAGCAGGAAAAAGCAAAAAATTTCAGAATTGCACCGTGCAATGTGGAGATATTACTGTTTGTGCATTTACAATATTCATTGATTTTTGCCATTGAAAAACATGTTTTTCATATACCAGAAATGTTTGAAGTTACTGACTGAATGAAAGGAGCTGGCATCTCACTCTCTTTGAATCTTCTTTATCATGCTAGGATTAACAGGAAAAAGCTAAAAATTTCAGAATTGCACCTTGCAATGTGGAGATATTACTGTTTGTGCATTTACAATATTCATTGGTTTTTGCCATTGAAAAACATGTTTTTCATATACCAGAAATGTTTGAAGCTACTGACTGAATGAAAGGAGCTGGCATCTCACTCTCTTTGAATCTTCTTTATCATGCTAGGATTAACAGGAAAAAGCAAAAAATTTCAGAATTGCACCTTGCAATGTGGAGATATTACTGTTTGTGCATTTACAATATTCATTGATTTTTGCCATTGAAAAACATGTTTTTCATATACCAGAAATGTTTGAAGCTACTGACTGAATGAAAGGAGCTGGCATCTCACTCTCTTTGAATCTTCTTTATCATGCTAGGATTAACAGGAAAAAGCTAAAAATTTCAGAATTGCACCGTGCAATGTGGAGATATTACTGTTTGTGCATTTACAATATTCATTGATTTTTGCCATTGAAAAACGTCCAGAAATGTTTGAAGCTACTGACTGAATGAAAGGAGCTGGCATGTCACTCTCTTTGAATCTTCTTTATCATGCTAGGATTAACAGGAAAAAGCTAAAAATTTCAGAATTGCACCTTGCAATGTGGAGATATTACTGTTTGTGCATTTACAATATTCATTGATTTTTGCCATTGAAAAACGTCCAGAAATGTTTGAAGCTACTGACTGAATGAAAGGAGCTGGCATCTCACTCTCTTTGAATCTTCTTTATCATGCTAGGATTAGCAGGAAAAAGCAAAAAATTTCAGAATTGCACCGTGCAATGTGGAGATATTACTGTTTGTGCATTTACAATATTCATTGATTTTTGCCATTGAAAAACATGTTTTTCATATACCAGAAATGTTTGAAGCTACTGACTGAATGAAAGGAGCTGGCATCTCACTCTCTTTGAATCTTCTTTATCATGCTAGGATTAGCAGGAAAAAGCTAAAAATTTCAGAATTGCACCGTGCAATGTGGAGATATTACTGTTTGTGCATTTACAATATTCATTGATTTTTGCCATTGAAAAACATGTTTTTCATATACCAGAAATGTTTGAAGCTACTGACTGAATGAAAGGAGCTGGCATCTCACTCTCTTTGAATCTTCTTTATCATGCTAGGATTAGCAGGAAAAAGCAAAAAATTTCAGAATTGCACCGTGCAATGTGGAGATATTACTGTTTGTGCATTTACAATATTCATTGATTTTTGCCATTGAAAAACATGTTTTTCATATACCAGAAATGTTTGAAGCTACTGACTGAATGAAAGGAGCTGGCATCTCACTCTCTTTGAATCTTCTTTATCATGCTAGGATTAACAGGAAAAAGCAAAAAATTTCAGAATTGCACCGTGCAATGTGGAGATATTACTGTTTGTGCATTTACAATATTCATTGATTTTTGCCATTGAAAAACGTCCAGAAATGTTTGAAGCTACTGACTGAATGAAAGGAGCTGGCATCTCACTCTCTTTGAATCTTCTTTATCATGCTAGGATTAACAGGAAAAAGCAAAAAATTTCAGAATTGCACCGTGCAATGTGGAGATATTACTGTTTGTGCATTTACAATATTCATTGATTTTTGCCATTGAAAAACATGTTTTTCATATACCAGAAATGTTTGAAGCTACTGACTGAATGAAAGGAGCTGGCATCTCACTCTCTTTGAATCTTCTTTATCATGCTAGGATTAACAGGAAAAAGCTAAAAATTTCAGAATTGCACCGTGCAATGTGGAGATATTACTGTTTGTGCATTTACAATATTCATTGATTTTTGCCATTGAAAAACGTCCAGAAATGTTTGAAGCTACTGACTGAATGAAAGGAGCTGGCATCTCACTCTCTTTGAATCTTCTTTATCATGCTAGGATTAGCAGGAAAAAGCAAAAAATTTCAGAATTGCACCTTGCAATGTGGAGATATTACTGTTTGTGCATTTACAATATTCATTGATTTTTGCCATTGAAAAACATGTTTTTCATATACCAGAAATGTTTGAAGCTACTGACTGAATGAAAGGAGCTGGCATCTCACTCTCTTTGAATCTTCTTTATCATGCTAGGATTAACAGGAAAAAGCTAAAAATTTCAGAATTGCACCGTGCAATGTGGAGATATTACTGTTTGTGCATTTACAATATTCATTGATTTTTGCCATTGAAAAACGTCCAGAAATGTTTGAAGCTACTGACTGAATGAAAGGAGCTGGCATCTCACTCTCTTTGAATCTTCTTTATCATGCTAGGATTAACAGGAAAAAGCTAAAAATTTCAGAATTGCACCTTGCAATGTGGAGATATTACTGTTTGTGCATTTACAATATTCATTGATTTTTGCCATTGAAAAACGTCCAGAAATGTTTGAAGCTACTGACTGAATGAAAGGAGCTGGCATCTCACTCTCTTTGAATCTTCTTTATCATGCTAGGATTAGCAGGAAAAAGCAAAAAATTTCAGAATTGCACCGTGCAATGTGGAGATATTACTGTTTGTGCATTTACAATATTCATTGATTTTTGCCATTGAAAAACATGTTTTTCATATACCAGAAATGTTTGAAGCTACTGACTGAATGAAAGGAGCTGGCATCTCACTCTCTTTGAATCTTCTTTATCATGCTAGGATTAGCAGGAAAAAGCAAAAAATTTCAGAATTGCACCTTGCAATGTGGAGATATTACTGTTTGTGCATTTACAATATTCATTGATTTTTGCCATTGAAAAACATGTTTTTCATATACCAGAAATGTTTGAAGCTACTGACTGAATGAAAGGAGCTGGCATCTCACTCTCTTTGAATCTTCTTTATCATGCTAGGATTAACAGGAAAAAGCTAAAAATTTCAGAATTGCACCGTGCAATGTGGAGATATTACTGTTTGTGCATTTACAATATTCATTGATTTTTGCCATTGAAAAACATGTTTTTCATATACCAGAAATGTTTGAAGCTACTGACTGAATGAAAGGAGCTGGCATCTCACTCTCTTTGAATCTTCTTTATCATGCTAGGATTAACAGGAAAAAGCTAAAAATTTCAGAATTGCACCGTGCAATGTGGAGATATTACTGTTTGTGCATTTACAATATTCATTGATTTTTGCCATTGAAAAACATGTTTTTCATATACCAGAAATGTTTGAAGCTACTGACTGAATGAAAGGAGCTGGCATCTCACTCTCTTTGAATCTTCTTTATCATGCTAGGATTAGCAGGAAAAAGCAAAAAATTTCAGAATTGCACCTTGCAATGTGGAGATATTACTGTTTGTGCATTTACAATATTCATTGATTTTTGCCATTGAAAAACATGTTTTTCATATACCAGAAATGTTTGAAGCTACTGACTGAATGAAAGGAGCTGGCATCTCACTCTCTTTGAATCTTCTTTATCATGCTAGGATTAACAGGAAAAAGCAAAAAATTTCAGAATTGCACCTTGCAATGTGGAGATATTACTGTTTGTGCATTTACAATATTCATTGATTTTTGCCATTGAAAAACGTCCAGAAATGTTTGAAGCTACTGACTGAATGAAAGGAGCTGGCATCTCACTCTCTTTGAATCTTCTTTATCATGCTAGGATTAGCAGGAAAAAGCAAAAAATTTCAGAATTGCACCGTGCAATGTGGAGATATTACTGTTTGTGCATTTACAATATTCATTGATTTTTGCCATTGAAAAACATGTTTTTCATATACCAGAAATGTTTGAAGCTACTGACTGAATGAAAGGAGCTGGCATCTCACTCTCTTTGAATCTTCTTTATCATGCTAGGATTAACAGGAAAAAGCTAAAAATTTCAGAATTGCACCTTGCAATGTGGAGATATTACTGTTTGTGCATTTACAATATTCATTGATTTTTGCCATTGAAAAACATGTTTTTCATATACCAGAAATGTTTGAAGCTACTGACTGAATGAAAGGAGCTGGCATCTCACTCTCTTTGAATCTTCTTTATCATGCTAGGATTAGCAGGAAAAAGCAAAAAATTTCAGAATTGCACCGTGCAATGTGGAGATATTACTGTTTGTGCATTTACAATATTCATTGATTTTTGCCATTGAAAAACATGTTTTTCATATACCAGAAATGTTTGAAGCTACTGACTGAATGAAAGGAGCTGGCATCTCACTCTCTTTGAATCTTCTTTATCATGCTAGGATTAACAGGAAAAAGCTAAAAATTTCAGAATTGCACCTTGCAATGTGGAGATATTACTGTTTGTGCATTTACAATATTCATTGATTTTTGCCATTGAAAAACATGTTTTTCATATACCAGAAATGTTTGAAGCTACTGACTGAATGAAAGGAGCTGGCATCTCACTCTCTTTGAATCTTCTTTATCATGCTAGGATTAACAGGAAAAAGCAAAAAATTTCAGAATTGCACCTTGCAATGTGGAGATATTACTGTTTGTGCATTTACAATATTCATTGATTTTTGCCATTGAAAAACATGTTTTTCATATACCAGAAATGTTTGAAGCTACTGACTGAATGAAAGGAGCTGGCATCTCACTCTCTTTGAATCTTCTTTATCATGCTAGGATTAACAGGAAAAAGCTAAAAATTTCAGAATTGCACCTTGCAATGTGGAGATATTACTGTTTGTGCATTTACAATATTCATTGATTTTTGCCATTGAAAAACGTCCAGAAATGTTTGAAGCTACTGACTGAATGAAAGGAGCTGGCATCTCACTCTCTTTGAATCTTCTTTATCATGCTAGGATTAGCAGGAAAAAGCAAAAAATTTCAGAATTGCACCGTGCAATGTGGAGATATTACTGTTTGTGCATTTACAATATTCATTGATTTTTGCCATTGAAAAACATGTTTTTCATATACCAGAAATGTTTGAAGCTACTGACTGAATGAAAGGAGCTGGCATCTCACTCTCTTTGAATCTTCTTTATCATGCTAGGATTAGCAGGAAAAAGCTAAAAATTTCAGAATTTCACCGTGCAATGTGGAGATATTACTGTTTGTGCATTTACAATATTCATTGATTTTTGCCATTGAAAAACATGTTTTTCATATACCAGAAATGTTTGAAGCTACTGACTGAATGAAAGGAGCTGGCATCTCACTCTCTTTGAATCTTCTTTATCATGCTAGGATTAGCAGGAGAAAGCAAAAAATTTCAGAATTGCACCGTGCAATGTGGAGATATTACTGTTTGTGCATTTACAATATTCATTGATTTTTGCCATTGAAAAACATGTTTTTCATATACCAGAAATGTTTGAAGCTACTGACTGAATGAAAGGAGCTGGCATCTCACTCTCTTTGAATCTTCTTTATCATGCTAGGATTAACAGGAAAAAGCAAAAAATTTCAGAATTGCACCGTGCAATGTGGAGATATTACTGTTTGTGCATTTACAATATTCATTGATTTTTGCCATTGAAAAACGTCCAGAAATGTTTGAAGCTACTGACTGAATGAAAGGAGCTGGCATCTCACTCTCTTTGAATCTTCTTTATCATGCTAGGATTAACAGGAAAAAGCTAAAAATTTCAGAATTGCACCGTGCAATGTGGAGATATTACTGTTTGTGCATTTACAATATTCATTGATTTTTGCCATTGAAAAACATGTTTTTCATATACCAGAAATGTTTGAAGCTACTGACTGAATGAAAGGAGCTGGCATCTCACTCTCTTTGAATCTTCTTTATCATGCTAGGATTAACAGGAAAAAGCTAAAAATTTCAGAATTGCACCGTGCAATGTGGAGATATTACTGTTTGTGCATTTACAATATTCATTGATTTTTGCCATTGAAAAACGTCCAGAAATGTTTGAAGCTACTGACTGAATGAAAGGAGCTGGCATCTCACTCTCTTTGAATCTTCTTTATCATGCTAGGATTAGCAGGAAAAAGCAAAAAATTTCAGAATTGCACCTTGCAATGTGGAGATATTACTGTTTGTGCATTTACAATATTCATTGATTTTTGCCATTGAAAAACATGTTTTTCATATACCAGAAATGTTTGAAGCTACTGACTGAATGAAAGGAGCTGGCATCTCACTCTCTTTGAATCTTCTTTATCATGCTAGGATTAACAGGAAAAAGCTAAAAATTTCAGAATTGCACCGTGCAATGTGGAGATATTACTGTTTGTGCATTTACAATATTCATTGATTTTTGCCATTGAAAAACGTCCAGAAATGTTTGAAGCTACTGACTGAATGAAAGGAGCTGGCATCTCACTCTCTTTGAATCTTCTTTATCATGCTAGGATTAACAGGAAAAAGCTAAAAATTTCAGAATTGCACCTTGCAATGTGGAGATATTACTGTTTGTGCATTTACAATATTCATTGATTTTTGCCATTGAAAAACGTCCAGAAATGTTTGAAGCTACTGACTGAATGAAAGGAGCTGGCATCTCACTCTCTTTGAATCTTCTTTATCATGCTAGGATTAGCAGGAAAAAGCAAAAAATTTCAGAATTGCACCGTGCAATGTGGAGATATTACTGTTTGTGCATTTACAATATTCATTGATTTTTGCCATTGAAAAACATGTTTTTCATATACCAGAAATGTTTGAAGCTACTGACTGAATGAAAGGAGCTGGCATCTCACTCTCTTTGAATCTTCTTTATCATGCTAGGATTAGCAGGAAAAAGCTAAAAATTTCAGAATTGCACCGTGCAATGTGGAGATATTACTGTTTGTGCATTTACAATATTCATTGATTTTTGCCATTGAAAAACATGTTTTTCATATACCAGAAATGTTTGAAGCTACTGACTGAATGAAAGGAGCTGGCATCTCACTCTCTTTGAATCTTCTTTATCATGCTAGGATTAGCAGGAAAAAGCAAAAAATTTCAGAATTGCACCGTGCAATGTGGAGATATTACTGTTTGTGCATTTACAATATTCATTGATTTTTGCCATTGAAAAACATGTTTTTCATATACCAGAAATGTTTGAAGCTACTGACTGAATGAAAGGAGCTGGCATCTCACTCTCTTTGAATCTTCTTTATCATGCTAGGATTAACAGGAAAAAGCTAAAAATTTCAGAATTGCACCGTGCAATGTGGAGATATTACTGTTTGTGCATTTACAATATTCATTGATTTTTGCCATTGAAAAACATGTTTTTCATATACCAGAAATGTTTGAAGCTACTGACTGAATGAAAGGAGCTGGCATCTCACTCTCTTTGAATCTTCTTTATCATGCTAGGATTAACAGGAAAAAGCTAAAAATTTCAGAATTGCACCGTGCAATGTGGAGATATTACTGTTTGTGCATTTACAATATTCATTGATTTTTGCCATTGAAAAACATGTTTTTCATATACCAGAAATGTTTGAAGCTACTGACTGAATGAAAGGAGCTGGCATCTCACTCTCTTTGAATCTTCTTTATCATGCTAGGATTAACAGGAAAAAGCTAAAAATTTCAGAATTGCACCGTGCAATGTGGAGATATTACTGTTTGTGCATTTACAATATTCATTGATTTTTGCCATTGAAAAACATGTTTTTCATATACCAGAAATGTTTGAAGCTACTGACTGAATGAAAGGAGCTGGCATCTCACTCTCTTTGAATCTTCTTTATCATGCTAGGATTAGCAGGAAAAAGCAAAAAATTTCAGAATTGCACCTTGCAATGTGGAGATATTACTGTTTGTGCATTTACAATATTCATTGATTTTTGCCATTGAAAAACATGTTTTTCATATACCAGAAATGTTTGAAGCTACTGACTGAATGAAAGGAGCTGGCATCTCACTCTCTTTGAATCTTCTTTATCATGCTAGGATTAACAGGAAAAAGCAAAAAATTTCAGAATTGCACCTTGCAATGTGGAGATATTACTGTTTGTGCATTTACAATATTCATTGATTTTTGCCATTGAAAAACGTCCAGAAATGTTTGAAGCTACTGACTGAATGAAAGGAGCTGGCATCTCACTCTCTTTGAATCTTCTTTATCATGCTAGGATTAGCAGGAAAAAGCAAAAAATTTCAGAATTGCACCGTGCAATGTGGAGATATTACTGTTTGTGCATTTACAATATTCATTGATTTTTGCCATTGAAAAACATGTTTTTCATATACCAGAAATGTTTGAAGCTACTGACTGAATGAAAGGAGCTGGCATCTCACTCTCTTTGAATCTTCTTTATCATGCTAGGATTAACAGGAAAAAGCTAAAAATTTCAGAATTGCACCTTGCAATGTGGAGATATTACTGTTTGTGCATTTACAATATTCATTGATTTTTGCCATTGAAAAACATGTTTTTCATATACCAGAAATGTTTGAAGCTACTGACTGAATGAAAGGAGCTGGCATCTCACTCTCTTTGAATCTTCTTTATCATGCTAGGATTAGCAGGAAAAAGCAAAAAATTTCAGAATTGCACCGTGCAATGTGGAGATATTACTGTTTGTGCATTTACAATATTCATTGATTTTTGCCATTGAAAAACATGTTTTTCATATACCAGAAATGTTTGAAGCTACTGACTGAATGAAAGGAGCTGGCATCTCACTCTCTTTGAATCTTCTTTATCATGCTAGGATTAACAGGAAAAAGCTAAAAATTTCAGAATTGCACCTTGCAATGTGGAGATATTACTGTTTGTGCATTTACAATATTCATTGATTTTTGCCATTGAAAAACATGTTTTTCATATACCAGAAATGTTTGAAGCTACTGACTGAATGAAAGGAGCTGGCATCTCACTCTCTTTGAATCTTCTTTATCATGCTAGGATTAACAGGAAAAAGCAAAAAATTTCAGAATTGCACCTTGCAATGTGGAGATATTACTGTTTGTGCATTTACAATATTCATTGATTTTTGCCATTGAAAAACATGTTTTTCATATACCAGAAATGTTTGAAGCTACTGACTGAATGAAAGGAGCTGGCATCTCACTCTCTTTGAATCTTCTTTATCATGCTAGGATTAACAGGAAAAAGCTAAAAATTTCAGAATTGCACCTTGCAATGTGGAGATATTACTGTTTGTGCATTTACAATATTCATTGATTTTTGCCATTGAAAAACGTCCAGAAATGTTTGAAGCTACTGACTGAATGAAAGGAGCTGGCATCTCACTCTCTTTGAATCTTCTTTATCATGCTAGGATTAGCAGGAAAAAGCAAAAAATTTCAGAATTGCACCGTGCAATGTGGAGATATTACTGTTTGTGCATTTACAATATTCATTGATTTTTGCCATTGAAAAACATGTTTTTCATATACCAGAAATGTTTGAAGCTACTGACTGAATGAAAGGAGCTGGCATCTCACTCTCTTTGAATCTTCTTTATCATGCTAGGATTAGCAGGAAAAAGCTAAAAATTTCAGAATTGCACCGTGCAATGTGGAGATATTACTGTTTGTGCATTTACAATATTCATTGATTTTTGCCATTGAAAAACATGTTTTTCATATACCAGAAATGTTTGAAGCTACTGACTGAATGAAAGGAGCTGGCATCTCACTCTCTTTGAATCTTCTTTATCATGCTAGGATTAGCAGGAGAAAGCAAAAAATTTCAGAATTGCACCGTGCAATGTGGAGATATTACTGTTTGTGCATTTACAATATTCATTGATTTTTGCCATTGAAAAACATGTTTTTCATATACCAGAAATGTTTGAAGCTACTGACTGAATGAAAGGAGCTGGCATCTCACTCTCTTTGAATCTTCTTTATCATGCTAGGATTAACAGGAAAAAGCAAAAAATTTCAGAATTGCACCGTGCAATGTGGAGATATTACTGTTTGTGCATTTACAATATTCATTGATTTTTGCCATTGAAAAACGTCCAGAAATGTTTGAAGCTACTGACTGAATGAAAGGAGCTGGCATCTCACTCTCTTTGAATCTTCTTTATCATGCTAGGATTAACAGGAAAAAGCTAAAAATTTCAGAATTGCACCGTGCAATGTGGAGATATTACTGTTTGTGCATTTACAATATTCATTGATTTTTGCCATTGAAAAACATGTTTTTCATATACCAGAAATGTTTGAAGCTACTGACTGAATGAAAGGAGCTGGCATCTCACTCTCTTTGAATCTTCTTTATCATGCTAGGATTAACAGGAAAAAGCTAAAAATTTCAGAATTGCACCGTGCAATGTGGAGATATTACTGTTTGTGCATTTACAATATTCATTGATTTTTGCCATTGAAAAACGTCCAGAAATGTTTGAAGCTACTGACTGAATGAAAGGAGCTGGCATCTCACTCTCTTTGAATCTTCTTTATCATGCTAGGATTAGCAGGAAAAAGCAAAAAATTTCAGAATTGCACCTTGCAATGTGGAGATATTACTGTTTGTGCATTTACAATATTCATTGATTTTTGCCATTGAAAAACATGTTTTTCATATACCAGAAATGTTTGAAGCTACTGACTGAATGAAAGGAGCTGGCATCTCACTCTCTTTGAATCTTCTTTATCATGCTAGGATTAACAGGAAAAAGCTAAAAATTTCAGAATTGCACCGTGCAATGTGGAGATATTACTGTTTGTGCATTTACAATATTCATTGATTTTTGCCATTGAAAAACGTCCAGAAATGTTTGAAGCTACTGACTGAATGAAAGGAGCTGGCATCTCACTCTCTTTGAATCTTCTTTATCATGCTAGGATTAACAGGAAAAAGCTAAAAATTTCAGAATTGCACCTTGCAATGTGGAGATATTACTGTTTGTGCATTTACAATATTCATTGATTTTTGCCATTGAAAAACGTCCAGAAATGTTTGAAGCTACTGACTGAATGAAAGGAGCTGGCATCTCACTCTCTTTGAATCTTCTTTATCATGCTAGGATTAGCAGGAAAAAGCAAAAAATTTCAGAATTGCACCGTGCAATGTGGAGATATTACTGTTTGTGCATTTACAATATTCATTGATTTTTGCCATTGAAAAACATGTTTTTCATATACCAGAAATGTTTGAAGCTACTGACTGAATGAAAGGAGCTGGCATCTCACTCTCTTTGAATCTTCTTTATCATGCTAGGATTAGCAGGAAAAAGCTAAAAATTTCAGAATTGCACCGTGCAATGTGGAGATATTACTGTTTGTGCATTTACAATATTCATTGATTTTTGCCATTGAAAAACATGTTTTTCATATACCAGAAATGTTTGAAGCTACTGACTGAATGAAAGGAGCTGGCATCTCACTCTCTTTGAATCTTCTTTATCATGCTAGGATTAGCAGGAAAAAGCAAAAAATTTCAGAATTGCACCGTGCAATGTGGAGATATTACTGTTTGTGCATTTACAATATTCATTGATTTTTGCCATTGAAAAACATGTTTTTCATATACCAGAAATGTTTGAAGCTACTGACTGAATGAAAGGAGCTGGCATCTCACTCTCTTTGAATCTTCTTTATCATGCTAGGATTAACAGGAAAAAGCTAAAAATTTCAGAATTGCACCGTGCAATGTGGAGATATTACTGTTTGTGCATTTACAATATTCATTGATTTTTGCCATTGAAAAACATGTTTTTCATATACCAGAAATGTTTGAAGCTACTGACTGAATGAAAGGAGCTGGCATCTCACTCTCTTTGAATCTTCTTTATCATGCTAGGATTAGCAGGAAAAAGCAAAAAATTTCAGAATTGCACCTTGCAATGTGGAGATATTACTGTTTGTGCATTTACAATATTCATTGATTTTTGCCATTGAAAAACATGTTTTTCATATACCAGAAATGTTTGAAGCTACTGACTGAATGAAAGGAGCTGGCATCTCACTCTCTTTGAATCTTCTTTATCATGCTAGGATTAGCAGGAAAAAGCAAAAAATTTCAGAATTGCACCTTGCAATGTGGAGATATTACTGTTTGTGCATTTACAATATTCATTGATTTTTGCCATTGAAAAACATGTTTTTCATATACCAGAAATGTTTGAAGCTACTGACTGAATGAAAGGAGCTGGCATCTCACTCTCTTTGAATCTTCTTTATCATGCTAGGATTAGCAGGAAAAAGCTAAAAATTTCAGAATTGCACCGTGCAATGTGGAGATATTACTGTTTGTGCATTTACAATATTCATTGATTTTTGCCATTGAAAAACATGTTTTTCATATACCAGAAATGTTTGAAGCTACTGACTGAATGAAAGGAGCTGGCATCTCACTCTCTTTGAATCTTCTTTATCATGCTAGGATTAGCAGGAAAAAGCAAAAAATTTCAGAATTGCACCTTGCAATGTGGAGATATTACTGTTTGTGCATTTACAATATTCATTGATTTTTGCCATTGAAAAACGTCCAGAAATGTTTGAAGCTACTGACTGAATGAAAGGAGCTGGCATCTCACTCTCTTTGAATCTTCTTTATCATGCTAGGATTAACAGGAAAAAGCTAAAAATTTCAGAATTGCACCGTGCAATGTGGAGATATTACTGTTTGTGCATTTACAATATTCATTGATTTTTGCCATTGAAAAACATGTTTTTCATATACCAGAAATGTTTGAAGCTACTGACTGAATGAAAGGAGCTGGCATCTCACTCTCTTTGAATCTTCTTTATCATGCTAGGATTAACAGGAAAAAGCTAAAAATTTCAGAATTGCACCTTGCAATGTGGAGATATTACTGTTTGTGCATTTACAATATTCATTGATTTTTGCCATTGAAAAACATGTTTTTCATATACCAGAAATGTTTGAAGCTACTGACTGAATGAAAGGAGCTGGCATCTCACTCTCTTTGAATCTTCTTTATCATGCTAGGATTAGCAGGAAAAAGCAAAAAATTTCAGAATTGCACCGTGCAATGTGGAGATATTACTGTTTGTGCATTTACAATATTCATTGATTTTTGCCATTGAAAAACATGTTTTTCATATACCAGAAATGTTTGAAGCTACTGACTGAATGAAAGGAGCTGGCATCTCACTCTCTTTGAATCTTCTTTATCATGCTAGGATTAACAGGAAAAAGCTAAAAATTTCAGAATTGCACCTTGCAATGTGGAGATATTACTGTTTGTGCATTTACAATATTCATTGATTTTTGCCATTGAAAAACATGTTTTTCATATACCAGAAATGTTTGAAGCTACTGACTGAATGAAAGGAGCTGGCATCTCACTCTCTTTGAATCTTCTTTATCATGCTAGGATTAACAGGAAAAAGCAAAAAATTTCAGAATTGCACCTTGCAATGTGGAGATATTACTGTTTGTGCATTTACAATATTCATTGATTTTTGCCATTGAAAAACATGTTTTTCATATACCAGAAATGTTTGAAGCTACTGACTGAATGAAAGGAGCTGGCATCTCACTCTCTTTGAATCTTCTTTATCATGCTAGGATTAACAGGAAAAAGCTAAAAATTTCAGAATTGCACCTTGCAATGTGGAGATATTACTGTTTGTGCATTTACAATATTCATTGATTTTTGCCATTGAAAAACGTCCAGAAATGTTTGAAGCTACTGACTGAATGAAAGGAGCTGGCATCTCACTCTCTTTGAATCTTCTTTATCATGCTAGGATTAGCAGGAAAAAGCAAAAAATTTCAGAATTGCACCGTGCAATGTGGAGATATTACTGTTTGTGCATTTACAATATTCATTGATTTTTGCCATTGAAAAACATGTTTTTCATATACCAGAAATGTTTGAAGCTACTGACTGAATGAAAGGAGCTGGCATCTCACTCTCTTTGAATCTTCTTTATCATGCTAGGATTAGCAGGAAAAAGCTAAAAATTTCAGAATTGCACCGTGCAATGTGGAGATATTACTGTTTGTGCATTTACAATATTCATTGATTTTTGCCATTGAAAAACATGTTTTTCATATACCAGAAATGTTTGAAGCTACTGACTGAATGAAAGGAGCTGGCATCTCACTCTCTTTGAATCTTCTTTATCATGCTAGGATTAGCAGGAGAAAGCAAAAAATTTCAGAATTGCACCGTGCAATGTGGAGATATTACTGTTTGTGCATTTACAATATTCATTGATTTTTGCCATTGAAAAACATGTTTTTCATATACCAGAAATGTTTGAAGCTACTGACTGAATGAAAGGAGCTGGCATCTCACTCTCTTTGAATCTTCTTTATCATGCTAGGATTAACAGAAAAAAGCAAAAAATTTCAGAATTGCACCGTGCAATGTGGAGATATTACTGTTTGTGCATTTACAATATTCATTGATTTTTGCCATTGAAAAACGTCCAGAAATGTTTGAAGCTACTGACTGAATGAAAGGAGCTGGCATCTCACTCTCTTTGAATCTTCTTTATCATGCTAGGATTAACAGGAAAAAGCTAAAAATTTCAGAATTGCACCTTGCAATGTGGAGATATTACTGTTTGTGCATTTACAATATTCATTGATTTTTGCCATTGAAAAACATGTTTTTCATATACCAGAAATGTTTGAAGCTACTGACTGAATGAAAGGAGCTGGCATCTCACTCTCTTTGAATCTTCTTTATCATGCTAGGATTAACAGGAAAAAGCTAAAAATTTCAGAATTGCACCGTGCAATGTGGAGATATTACTGTTTGTGCATTTACAATATTCATTGATTTTTGCCATTGAAAAACGTCCAGAAATGTTTGAAGCTACTGACTGAATGAAAGGAGCTGGCATCTCACTCTCTTTGAATCTTCTTTATCATGCTAGGATTAGCAGGAAAAAGCAAAAAATTTCAGAATTGCACCTTGCAATGTGGAGATATTACTGTTTGTGCATTTACAATATTCATTGATTTTTGCCATTGAAAAACATGTTTTTCATATACCAGAAATGTTTGAAGCTACTGACTGAATGAAAGGAGCTGGCATCTCACTCTCTTTGAATCTTCTTTATCATGCTAGGATTAACAGGAAAAAGCTAAAAATTTCAGAATTGCACCGTGCAATGTGGAGATATTACTGTTTGTGCATTTACAATATTCATTGATTTTTGCCATTGAAAAACGTCCAGAAATGTTTGAAGCTACTGACTGAATGAAAGGAGCTGGCATCTCACTCTCTTTGAATCTTCTTTATCATGCTAGGATTAACAGGAAAAAGCTAAAAATTTCAGAATTGCACCTTGCAATGTGGAGATATTACTGTTTGTGCATTTACAATATTCATTGATTTTTGCCATTGAAAAACGTCCAGAAATGTTTGAAGCTACTGACTGAATGAAAGGAGCTGGCATCTCACTCTCTTTGAATCTTCTTTATCATGCTAGGATTAGCAGGAAAAAGCAAAAAATTTCAGAATTGCACCGTGCAATGTGGAGATATTACTGTTTGTGCATTTACAATATTCATTGATTTTTGCCATTGAAAAACATGTTTTTCATATACCAGAAATGTTTGAAGCTACTGACTGAATGAAAGGAGCTGGCATCTCACTCTCTTTGAATCTTCTTTATCATGCTAGAATTAGCAGGAAAAAGCTAAAAATTTCAGAATTGCACCTTGCAATGTGGAGATATTACTGTTTGTGCATTTACAATATTCATTGATTTTTGCCATTGAAAAACATGTTTTTCATATACCAGAAATGTTTGAAGCTACTGACTGAATGAAAGGAGCTGGCATCTCACTCTCTTTGAATCTTCTTTATCATGCTAGGATTAGCAGGAAAAAGCAAAAAATTTCAGAATTGCACCGTGCAAGGTGGAGATATTACTGTTTGTGCATTTACAATATTCATTGATTTTTGCCATTGAAAAACATGTTTTTCATATACCAGAAATGTTTGAAGCTACTGACTGAATGAAAGGAGCTGGCATCTCACTCTCTTTGAATCTTCTTTATCATGCTAGGATTAACAGGAAAAAGCTAAAAATTTCAGAATTGCACCGTGCAATGTGGAGATATTACTGTTTGTGCATTTACAATATTCATTGATTTTTGCCATTGAAAAACATGTTTTTCATATACCAGAAATGTTTGAAGCTACTGACTGAATGAAAGGAGCTGGCATCTCACTCTCTTTGAATCTTCTTTATCATGCTAGGATTAGCAGGAAAAAGCAAAAAATTTCAGAATTGCACCTTGCAATGTGGAGATATTACTGTTTGTGCATTTACAATATTCATTGATTTTTGCCATTGAAAAACATGTTTTTCATATACCAGAAATGTTTGAAGCTACTGACTGAATGAAAGGAGCTGGCATCTCACTCTCTTTGAATCTTCTTTATCATGCTAGGATTAGCAGGAAAAAGCAAAAAATTTCAGAATTGCACCTTGCAATGTGGAGATATTACTGTTTGTGCATTTACAATATTCATTGATTTTTGCCATTGAAAAACATGTTTTTCATATACCAGAAATGTTTGAAGCTACTGACTGAATGAAAGGAGCTGGCATCTCACTCTCTTTGAATCTTCTTTATCATGCTAGGATTAGCAGGAAAAAGCTAAAAATTTCAGAATTGCACCGTGCAATGTGGAGATATTACTGTTTGTGCATTTACAATATTCATTGATTTTTGCCATTGAAAAACATGTTTTTCATATACCAGAAATGTTTGAAGCTACTGACTGAATGAAAGGAGCTGGCATCTCACTCTCTTTGAATCTTCTTTATCATGCTAGGATTAGCAGGAAAAAGCAAAAAATTTCAGAATTGCACCTTGCAATGTGAAGATATTACTGTTTGTGCATTTACAATATTCATTGATTTTTGCCATTGAAAAACGTCCAGAAATGTTTGAAGCTACTGACTGAATGAAAGGAGCTGGCATCTCACTCTCTTTGAATCTTCTTTATCATGCTAGGATTAACAGGAAAAAGCTAAAAATTTCAGAATTGCACCGTGCAATGTGGAGATATTACTGTTTGTGCATTTACAATATTCATTGATTTTTGCCATTGAAAAACATGTTTTTCATATACCAGAAATGTTTGAAGCTACTGACTGAATGAAAGGAGCTGGCATCTCACTCTCTTTGAATCTTCTTTATCATGCTAGGATTAGCAGGAAAAAGCAAAAAATTTCAGAATTGCACCTTGCAATGTGGAGATATTACTGTTTGTGCATTTACAATATTCATTGATTTTTGCCATTGAAAAACATGTTTTTCATATACCAGAAATGTTTGAAGCTACTGACTGAATGAAAGGAGCTGGCATCTCACTCTCTTTGAATCTTCTTTATCATGCTAGGATTAACAGGAAAAAGCTAAAAATTTCAGAATTGCACCGTGCAATGTGGAGATATTACTGTTTGTGCATTTACAATATTCATTGATTTTTGCCATTGAAAAACGTCCAGAAATGTTTGAAGCTACTGACTGAATGAAAGGAGCTGGCATCTCACTCTCTTTGAATCTTCTTTATCATGCTAGGATTAACAGGAAAAAGCTAAAAATTTCAGAATTGCACCTTGCAATGTGGAGATATTACTGTTTGTGCATTTACAATATTCATTGATTTTTGCCATTGAAAAACGTCCAGAAATGTTTGAAGCTACTGACTGAATGAAAGGAGCTGGCATCTCACTCTCTTTGAATCTTCTTTATCATGCTAGGATTAGCAGGAAAAAGCAAAAAATTTCAGAATTGCACCGTGCAATGTGGAGATATTACTGTTTGTGCATTTACAATATTCATTGATTTTTGCCATTGAAAAACATGTTTTTCATATACCAGAAATGTTTGAAGCTACTGACTGAATGAAAGGAGCTGGCATCTCACTCTCTTTGAATCTTCTTTATCATGCTAGGATTAGCAGGAAAAAGCTAAAAATTTCAGAATTGCACCGTGCAATGTGGAGATATTACTGTTTGTGCATTTACAATATTCATTGATTTTTGCCATTGAAAAACATGTTTTTCATATACCAGAAATGTTTGAAGCTACTGACTGAATGAAAGGAGCTGGCATCTCACTCTCTTTGAATCTTCTTTATCATGCTAGGATTAGCAGGAAAAAGCAAAAAATTTCAGAATTGCACCGTGCAATGTGGAGATATTACTGTTTGTGCATTTACAATATTCATTGATTTTTGCCATTGAAAAACATGTTTTTCATATACCAGAAATGTTTGAAGCTACTGACTGAATGAAAGGAGCTGGCATCTCACTCTCTTTGAATCTTCTTTATCATGCTAGGATTAACAGGAAAAAGCTAAAAATTTCAGAATTGCACCGTGCAATGTGGAGATATTACTGTTTGTGCATTTACAATATTCATTGATTTTTGCCATTGAAAAACATGTTTTTCATATACCAGAAATGTTTGAAGCTACTGACTGAATGAAAGGAGCTGGCATCTCACTCTCTTTGAATCTTCTTTATCATGCTAGGATTAGCAGGAAAAAGCAAAAATTTCAGAATTGCACCTTGCAATGTGGAGATATTACTGTTTGTGCATTTACAATATTCATTGATTTTTGCCATTGAAAAACATGTTTTTCATATACCAGAAATGTTTGAAGCTACTGACTGAATGAAAGGAGCTGGCATCTCACTCTCTTTGAATCTTCTTTATCATGCTAGGATTAGCAGGAAAAAGCAAAAAATTTCAGAATTGCACCTTGCAATGTGGAGATATTACTGTTTGTGCATTTACAATATTCATTGATTTTTGCCATTGAAAAACATGTTTTTCATATACCAGAAATGTTTGAAGCTACTGACTGAATGAAAGGAGCTGGCATCTCACTCTCTTTGAATCTTCTTTATCATGCTAGGATTAGCAGGAAAAAGCTAAAAATTTCAGAATTGCACCGTGCAATGTGGAGATATTACTGTTTGTGCATTTACAATATTCATTGATTTTTGCCATTGAAAAACATGTTTTTCATATACCAGAAATGTTTGAAGCTACTGACTGAATGAAAGGAGCTGGCATCTCACTCTCTTTGAATCTTCTTTATCATGCTAGGATTAGCAGGAAAAAGCAAAAAATTTCAGAATTGCACCTTGCAATGTGGAGATATTACTGTTTGTGCATTTACAATATTCATTGATTTTTGCCATTGAAAAACGTCCAGAAATGTTTGAAGCTACTGACTGAATGAAAGGAGCTGGCATCTCACTCTCTTTGAATCTTCTTTATCATGCTAGGATTAACAGGAAAAAGCTAAAAATTTCAGAATTGCACCGTGCAATGTGGAGATATTACTGTTTGTGCATTTACAATATTCATTGATTTTTGCCATTGAAAAACATGTTTTTCATATACCAGAAATGTTTGAAGCTACTGACTGAATGAAAGGAGCTGGCATCTCACTCTCTTTGAATCTTCTTTATCATGCTAGGATTAGCAGGAAAAAGCAAAAAATTTCAGAATTGCACCTTGCAATGTGGAGATATTACTGTTTGTGCATTTACAATATTCATTGATTTTTGCCATTGAAAAACATGTTTTTCATATACCAGAAATGTTTGAAGCTACTGACTGAATGAAAGGAGCTGGCATCTCACTCTCTTTGAATCTTCTTTATCATGCTAGGATTAACAGGAAAAAGCTAAAAATTTCAGAATTGCACCGTGCAATGTGGAGATATTACTGTTTGTGCATTTACAATATTCATTGATTTTTGCCATTGAAAAACGTCCAGAAATGTTTGAAGCTACTGACTGAATGAAAGGAGCTGGCATCTCACTCTCTTTGAATCTTCTTTATCATGCTAGGATTAACAGGAAAAAGCTAAAAATTTCAGAATTGCACCTTGCAATGTGGAGATATTACTGTTTGTGCATTTACAATATTCATTGATTTTTGCCATTGAAAAACGTCCAGAAATGTTTGAAGCTACTGACTGAATGAAAGGAGCTGGCATCTCACTCTCTTTGAATCTTCTTTATCATGCTAGGATTAGCAGGAAAAAGCAAAAAATTTCAGAATTGCACCGTGCAATGTGGAGATATTACTGTTTGTGCATTTACAATATTCATTGATTTTTGCCATTGAAAAACATGTTTTTCATATACCAGAAATGTTTGAAGCTACTGACTGAATGAAAGGAGCTGGCATCTCACTCTCTTTGAATCTTCTTTATCATGCTAGGATTAGCAGGAAAAAGCTAAAAATTTCAGAATTGCACCGTGCAATGTGGAGATATTACTGTTTGTGCATTTACAATATTCATTGATTTTTGCCATTGAAAAACATGTTTTTCATATACCAGAAATGTTTGAAGCTACTGACTGAATGAAAGGAGCTGGCATCTCACTCTCTTTGAATCTTCTTTATCATGCTAGGATTAGCAGGAAAAAGCAAAAAATTTCAGAATTGCACCGTGCAATGTGGAGATATTACTGTTTGTGCATTTACAATATTCATTGATTTTTGCCATTGAAAAACATGTTTTTCATATACCAGAAATGTTTGAAGCTACTGACTGAATGAAAGGAGCTGGCATCTCACTCTCTTTGAATCTTCTTTATCATGCTAGGATTAACAGGAAAAAGCTAAAAATTTCAGAATTGCACCGTGCAATGTGGAGATATTACTGTTTGTGCATTTACAATATTCATTGATTTTTGCCATTGAAAAACATGTTTTTCATATACCAGAAATGTTTGAAGCTACTGACTGAATGAAAGGAGCTGGCATCTCACTCTCTTTGAATCTTCTTTATCATGCTAGGATTAGCAGGAAAAAGCAAAAAATTTCAGAATTGCACCTTGCAATGTGGAGATATTACTGTTTGTGCATTTACAATATTCATTGATTTTTGCCATTGAAAAACATGTTTTTCATATACCAGAAATGTTTGAAGCTACTGACTGAATGAAAGGAGCTGGCATCTCACTCTCTTTGAATCTTCTTTATCATGCTAGGATTAGCAGGAAAAAGCAAAAAATTTCAGAATTGCACCTTGCAATGTGGAGATATTACTGTTTGTGCATTTACAATATTCATTGATTTTTGCCATTGAAAAACATGTTTTTCATATACCAGAAATGTTTGAAGCTACTGACTGAATGAAAGGAGCTGGCATCTCACTCTCTTTGAATCTTCTTTATCATGCTAGGATTAGCAGGAAAAAGCTAAAAATTTCAGAATTGCACCGTGCAATGTGGAGATATTACTGTTTGTGCATTTACAATATTCATTGATTTTTGCCATTGAAAAACATGTTTTTCATATACCAGAAATGTTTGAAGCTACTGACTGAATGAAAGGAGCTGGCATCTCACTCTCTTTGAATCTTCTTTATCATGCTAGGATTAGCAGGAAAAAGCAAAAAATTTCAGAATTGCACCTTGCAATGTGGAGATATTACTGTTTGTGCATTTACAATATTCATTGATTTTTGCCATTGAAAAACGTCCAGAAATGTTTGAAGCTACTGACTGAATGAAAGGAGCTGGCATCTCACTCTCTTTGAATCTTCTTTATCATGCTAGGATTAACAGGAAAAAGCTAAAAATTTCAGAATTGCACCGTGCAATGTGGAGATATTACTGTTTGTGCATTTACAATATTCATTGATTTTTGCCATTGAAAAACATGTTTTTCATATACCAGAAATGTTTGAAGCTACTGACTGAATGAAAGGAGCTGGCATCTCACTCTCTTTGAATCTTCTTTATCATGCTAGGATTAGCAGGAAAAAGCAAAAAATTTCAGAATTGCACCTTGCAATGTGGAGATATTACTGTTTGTGCATTTACAATATTCATTGATTTTTGCCATTGAAAAACATGTTTTTCATATACCAGAAATGTTTGAAGCTACTGACTGAATGAAAGGAGCTGGCATCTCACTCTCTTTGAATCTTCTTTATCATGCTAGGATTAGCAGGAAAAAGCTAAAAATTTCAGAATTGCACCGTGCAATGTGGAGATATTACTGTTTGTGCATTTACAATATTCATTGATTTTTGCCATTGAAAAACATGTTTTTCATATACCAGAAATGTTTGAAGCTACTGACTGAATGAAAGGAGCTGGCATCTCACTCTCTTTGAATCTTCTTTATCATGCTAGGATTAACAGGAAAAAGCTAAAAATTTCAGAATTGCACCGTGCAATGTGGAGATATTACTGTTTGTGCATTTACAATATTCATTGATTTTTGCCATTGAAAAACATGTTTTTCATATACCAGAAATGTTTGAAGCTACTGACTGAATGAAAGGAGCTGGCATCTCACTCTCTTTGAATCTTCTTTATCATGCTAGGATTAGCAGGAAAAAGCTAAAAATTTCAGAATTGCACCTTGCAATGTGGAGATATTACTGTTTGTGCATTTACAATATTCATTGATTTTTGCCATTGAAAAACATGTTTTTCATAAACCAGAAATGTTTGAAGCTACTGACTGAATGAAAGGAGCTGGCATCTCACTCTCTTTGAATCTTCTTTATCATGCTAGGATTAACAGGAAAAAGCTAAAAATTTCAGAATTGCACCGTGCAATGTGGAGATATTACTGTTTGTGCATTTACAATATTCATTGATTTTTGCCATTGAAAAACGTCCAGAAATGTTTGAAGCTACTGACTGAATGAAAGGAGCTGGCATCTCACTCTCTTTGAATCTTCTTTATCATGCTAGGATTAACAGGAAAAAGCTAAAAATTTCAGAATTGCACCGTGCAATGTGGAGATATTACTGTTTGTGCATTTACAATATTCATTGATTTTTGCCATTGAAAAACATGTTTTTCATATACCAGAAATGTTTGAAGCTACTGACTGAATGAAAGGAGCTGGCATCTCACTCTCTTTGAATCTTCTTTATCATGCTAGGATTAGCAGGAAAAAGCTAAACATTTCAGAATTGCACCTTGCAATGTGGAGATATTACTGTTTGTGCATTTACAATATTCATTGATTTTTGCCATTGAAAAACATGTTTTTCATATACCAGAAATGTTTGAAGCTACTGACTGAATGAAAGGAGCTGGCATCTCACTCTCTTTGAATCTTCTTTATCATGCTAGGATTAGCAGGAAAAAGCAAAAAATTTCAGAATTGCACCGTGCAATGTGGAGATATTACTGTTTGTGCATTTACAATATTCATTGATTTTTGCCATTGAAAAACATGTTTTTCATATACCAGAAATGTTTGAAGCTACTGACTGAATGAAAGGAGCTGGCATCTCACTCTCTTTGAATCTTCTTTATCATGCTAGGATTAGCAGGAAAAAGCTAAAAATTTCAGAATTGCACCGTGCAATGTGGAGATATTACTGTTTGTGCATTTACAATATTCATTGATTTTTGCCATTGAAAAACATGTTTTTCATATACCAGAAATGTTTGAAGCTACTGACTGAATGAAAGGAGCTGGCATCTCACTCTCTTTGAATCTTCTTTATCATGCTAGGATTAACAGGAAAAAGCAAAAAATTTCAGAATTGCACCTTTCAATGTGGAGATATTACTGTTTGTGCATTTACAATATTCATTGATTTTTGCCATTGAAAAACGTCCAGAAATGTTTGAAGCTACTGACTGAATGAAAGGAGCTGGCATCTCACTCTCTTTGAATCTTCTTTATCATGCTAGGATTAACAGGAAAAAGCAAAAAATTTCAGAATTGCACCGTGCAATGTGGAGATATTACTGTTTGTGCATTTACAATATTCATTGATTTTTGCCATTGAAAAACATGTTTTTCATATACCAGAAATGTTTGAAGCTACTGACTGAATGAAAGGAGCTGGCATCTCACTCTCTTTGAATCTTCTTTATCATGCTAGGATTAGCAGGAAAAAGCTAAACATTTCAGAATTGCACCTTGCAATGTGGAGATATTACTGTTTGTGCATTTACAATATTCATTGATTTTTGCCATTGAAAAACATGTTTTTCATATACCAGAAATGTTTGAAGCTACTGACTGAATGAAAGGAGCTGGCATCTCACTCTCTTTGAATCTTCTTTATCATGCTAGGATTAGCAGGAAAAAGCAAAAAATTTCAGAATTGCACCGTGCAATGTGGAGATATTACTGTTTGTGCATTTACAATATTCATTGATTTTTGCCATTGAAAAACATGTTTTTCATATACCAGAAATGTTTGAAGCTACTGACTGAATGAAAGGAGCTGGCATCTCACTCTCTTTGAATCTTCTTTATCATGCTAGGATTAGCAGGAAAAAGCTAAAAATTTCAGAATTGCACCGTGCAATGTGGAGATATTACTGTTTGTGCATTTACAATATTCATTGATTTTTGCCATTGAAAAACATGTTTTTCATATACCAGAAATGTTTGAAGCTACTGACTGAATGAAAGGAGCTGGCATCTCACTCTCTTTGAATCTTCTTTATCATGCTAGGATTAACAGGAAAAAGCAAAAAATTTCAGAATTACACCTTTCAATGTGGAGATATTACTGTTTGTGCATTTACAATATTCATTGATTTTTGCCATTGAAAAACGTCCAGAAATGTTTGAAGCTACTGACTGAATGAAAGGAGCTGGCATCTCACTCTCTTTGAATCTTCTTTATCATGCTAGGATTAACAGGAAAAAGCAAAAAATTTCAGAATTGCACCGTGCAATGTGGAGATATTACTGTTTGTGCATTTACAATATTCATTGATTTTTGCCATTGAAAAACATGTTTTTCATATACCAGAAATGTTTGAAGCTACTGACTGAATGAAAGGAGCTGGCATCTCACTCTCTTTGAATCTTCTTTATCATGCTAGGATTAGCAGGAAAAAGCTAAAAATTTCAGAATTGCACCGTGCAATGTGGAGATATTACTGTTTGTGCATTTACAATATTCATTGATTTTTGCCATTGAAAAACATGTTTTTCATATACCAGAAATGTTTGAAGCTACTGACTGAATGAAAGGAGCTGGCATCTCACTCTCTTTGAATCTTCTTTATCATGCTAGGATTAGCAGGAAAAAGCAAAAAATTTCAGAATTGCACCGTGCAATGTGGAGATATTACTGTTTGTGCATTTACAATATTCATTGATTTTTGCCATTGAAAAACATGTTTTTCATATACCAGAAATGTTTGAAGCTACTGACTGAATGAAAGGAGCTGGCATCTCACTCTCTTTGAATCTTATTTATCATGCTAGGATTAGCAGGAAAAAGCAAAAAATTTCAGAATTGCACCGTGCAATGTGGAGATATTACTGTTTGTGCATTTACAATATTCATTGATTTTTGCCATTGAAAAACATGTTTTTCATATACCAGAAATGTTTGAAGCTACTGACTGAATGAAAGGAGCTGGCATCTCACTCTCTTTGAATCTTCTTTATCATGCTAGGATTAGCAGGAAAAAGCAAAAAATTTCAGAATTGCACCGTGCAATGTGGAGATATTACTGTTTGTGCATTTACAATATTCATTGATTTTTGCCATTGAAAAACATGTTTTTCATATACCAGAAATGTTTGAAGCTACTGACTGAATGAAAGGAGCTGGCATCTCACTCTCTTTGAATCTTCTTTATCATGCTAGGATTAGCAGGAAAAAGCTAAAAATTTCAGAATTGCACCGTGCAATGTGGAGATATTACTGTTTGTGCATTTACAATATTCATTGATTTTTGCCATTGAAAAACATGTTTTTCATATACCAGAAATGTTTGAAGCTACTGACTGAATGAAAGGAGCTGGCATCTCACTCTCTTTGAATCTTCTTTATCATGCTAGGATTAGCAGGAAAAAGCTAAAAATTTCAGAATTGCACCTTGCAATGTGGAGATATTACTGTTTGTGCATTTACAATATTCATTGATTTTTGCCATTGAAAAACATGTTTTTCATATACCAGAAATGTTTGAAGCTACTGACTGAATGAAAGGAGCTGGCATCTCACTCTCTTTGAATCTTCTTTATCATGCTAGGATTAACAGGAAAAAGCAAAAAATGTCAGAATTGCACCGTGCAATGTGGAGATATTACTGTTTGTGCATTTACAATATTCATTGATTTTTGCCATTGAAAAACGTCCAGAAATGTTTGAAGCTACTGACTGAATGAAAGGAGCTGGCATCTCACTCTCTTTGAATCTTCTTTATCATGCTAGGATTAACAGGAAAAAGCTAAAAATTTCAGAATTGCACCGTGCAATGTGGAGATATTACTGTTTGTGCATTTACAATATTCATTGATTTTTGCCATTGAAAAACATGTTTTTCATATACCAGAAATGTTTGAAGCTACTGACTGAATGAAAGGAGCTGGCATCTCACTCTCTTTGAATCTTCTTTATCATGCTAGGATTAGCAGGAAAAAGCTAAAAATTTCAGAATTGCACCGTGCAATGTGGAGATATTACTGTTTGTGCATTTACAATATTGATTGATTTTTGCCATTGAAAAACATGTTTTTCATATACCAGAAATGTTTGAAGCTACTGACTGAATGAAAGGAGCTGGCATCTCACTCTCTTTGAATCTTCTTTATCATGCTAGGATTAGCAGGAAAAAGCTAAAAATTTCAGAATTGCACCGTGCAATGTGGAGATATTACTGTTTGTGCATTTACAATATTCATTGATTTTTGCCATTGAAAAACATGTTTTTCATATACCAGAAATGTTTGAAGCTACTGACTGAATGAAAGGAGCTGGCATCTCACTCTCTTTGAATCTTCTTTATCATGCTAGGATTAACAGGAAAAAGCTAAAAATTTCAGAATTGCACCATGCAATGTGGAGATATTACTGTTTGTGCATTTACAATATTCATTGATTTTTGCCATTGAAAAACGTCCAGAAATGTTTGAAGCTACTGACTGAATGAAAGGAGCTGGCATCTCACTCTCTTTGAATCTTCTTTATCATGCTAGGATTAGCAGGAAAAAGCTAAAAATTTCAGAATTGCACCGTGCAATGTGGAGATATTACTGTTTGTGAATTTACAATATTCATTGATTTTTGCCATTGAAAAACATGTTTTTCATATACCAGAAATGTTTGAAGCTACTGACTGAATGAAAGGAGCTGGCATCTCACTCTCTTTGAATCTTCTTTATCATGCTAGGATTAACAGGAAAAAGCTAAAAATTTCAGAATTGCACCTTGCAATGTGGAGATATTACTGTTTGTGCATTTACAATATTCATTGATTTTTGCCATTGAAAAACATGTTTTTCATATACCAGAAATGTTTGAAGCTACTGACTGAATGAAAGGAGCTGGCATCTCACTCTCTTTGAATCTTCTTTATCATGCTAGGATTAGCAGGAAAAAGCAAAAAATTTCAGAATTGCACCGTGCAATGTGGAGATATTACTGTTTGTGCATTTACAATATTCATTGATTTTTGCCATTGAAAAACATGTTTTTCATATACCAGAAATGTTTGAAGCTACTGACTGAATGAAAGGAGCTGGCATCTCACTCTCTTTGAATCTTCTTTATCATGCTAGGATTAACAGGAAAAAGCAAAAAATTTCAGAATTGCACCTTGCAATGTGGAGATATTACTGTTTGTGCATTTACAATATTCATTGATTTTTGCCATTGAAAAACATGTTTTTCATATACCAGAAATGTTTGAAGCTACTGACTGAATGAAAGGAGCTGGCATCTCACTCTCTTTGAATCTTCTTTATCATGCTAGGATTAGCAGGAAAAAGCAAAAAATTTCAGAATTGCACCGTGCAATGTGGAGATATTACTGTTTGTGCATTTACAATATTCATTGATTTTTGCCATTGAAAAACATGTTTTTCATATACCAGAAATGTTTGAAGCTACTGACTGAATGAAAGGAGCTGGCATCTCACTCTCTTTGAATCTTCTTTATCATGCTAGGATTAGCAGGAAAAAGCAAAAAATTTCAGAATTGCACCGTGCAATGTGGAGATATTACTGTTTGTGCATTTACAATATTCATTGATTTTTGCCATTGAAAAACATGTTTTTCATATACCAGAAATGTTTGAAGCTACTGACTGAATGAAAGGAGCTGGCATCTCACTCTCTTTGAATCTTCTTTATCATGCTAGGATTAACAGGAAAAAGCTAAAAATTTCAGAATTGCACCGTGCAATGTGGAGATATTACTGTTTGTGCATTTACAATATTCATTGATTTTTGCCATTGAAAAACGTCCAGAAATGTTTGAAGCTACTGACTGAATGAAAGGAGCTGGCATCTCACTCTCTTTGAATCTTCTTTATCATGCTAGGATTAGCAGGAAAAAGCAAAAAATTTCAGAATTGCACCTTGCAATGTGGAGATATTACTGTTTGTGCATTTACAATATTCATTGATTTTTGCCATTGAAAAACATGTTTTTCATATACCAGAAATGTTTGAAGCTACTGACTGAATGAAAGGAGCTGGCATCTCACTCTCTTTGAATCTTCTTTATCATGCTAGGATTAACAGGAAAAAGCAAAAAATTTCAGAATTGCACCGTGCAATGTGGAGATATTACTGTTTGTGCATTTACAATATTCATTGATTTTTGCCATTGAAAAACATGTTTTTCATATACCAGAAATGTTTGAAGCTACTGACTGAATGAAAGGAGCTGGCATCTCACTCTCTTTGAATCTTCTTTATCATGCTAGGATTAGCAGGAAAAAGCAAAAAATTTCAGAATTGCACCGTGCAATGTGGAGATATTACTGTTTGTGCATTTACAATATTCATTGATTTTTGCCATTGAAAAACATGTTTTTCATATACCAGAAATGTTTGAAGCTACTGACTGAATGAAAGGAGCTGGCATCTCACTCTCTTTGAATCTTCTTTATCATGCTAGGATTAACAGGAAAAAGCTAAAAATTTCAGAATTGCACCGTGCAATGTGGAGATATTACTGTTTGTGCATTTACAATATTCATTGATTTTTGCCATTGAAAAACATGTTTTTCATATACCAGAAATGTTTGAAGCTACTGACTGAATGAAAGGAGCTGGCATCTCACTCTCTTTGAATCTTCTTTATCATGCTAGGATTAACAGGAAAAAGCTAAAAATTTCAGAATTGCACCTTGCAATGTGGAGATATTACTGTTTGTGCATTTACAATATTCATTGATTTTTGCCATTGAAACACATGTTTTTCATATACCAGAAATGTTTGAAGCTACTGACTGAATGAAAGGAGCTGGCATCTCACTCTCTTTGAATATTCTTTATCATGCTAGGATTAGCAGGAAAAAGCAAAAAATTTCAGAATTGCACCGTGCAATGTGGAGATATTACTGTTTGTGCATTTACAATATTCATTGATTTTTGCCATTGAAAAACGTCCAGAAATGTTTGAAGCTACTGACTGAATGAAAGGAGCTGGCATCTCACTCTCTTTGAATCTTCTTTATCATGCTAGGATTAGCAGGAAAAAGCAAAAAATTTCAGAATTGCACCGTGCAATGTGGAGATATTACTGTTTGTGCATTTACAATATTCATTGATTTTTGCCATTGAAAAACATGTTTTTCATATACCAGAAATGTTTGAAGCTACTGACTGAATGAAAGGAGCTGGCATCTCACTCTCTTTGAATCTTCTTTATCATGCTAGGATTAGCAGGAAAAAGCAAAAAATTTCAGAATTGCACCTTGCAATGTGGAGATATTACTGTTTGTGCATTTACAATATTCATTGATTTTTGCCATTGAAAAACATGTTTTTCATATACCAGAAATGTTTGAAGCTACTGACTGAATGAAAGGAGCTGGCATCTCACTCTCTTTGAATCTTCTTTATCATGCTAGGATTAGCAGGAAAAAGCTAAAAATTTCAGAATTGCACCGTGCAATGTGGAGATATTACTGTTTGTGCATTTACAATATTCATTGATTTTTGCCATTGAAAAACATGTTTTTCATATACCAGAAATGTTTGAAGCTACTGACTGAATGAAAGGAGCTGGCATCTCACTCTCTTTGAATCTTCTTTATCATGCTAGGATTAGCAGGAAAAAGCTAAAAATTTCAGAATTGCACCTTGCAATGTGGAGATATTACTGTTTGTGCATTTACAATATTCATTGATTTTTGCCATTGAAAAACATGTTTTTCATATACCAGAAATGTTTGAAGCTACTGACTGAATGAAAGGAGCTGGCATCTCACTCTCTTTGAATCTTCTTTATCATGCTAGGATTAACAGGAAAAAGCTAAAAATTTCAGAATTGCACCGTGCAATGTGGAGATATTACTGTTTGTGCATTTACAATATTCATTGATTTTTGCCATTGAAAAACATGTTTTTCATATACCAGAAATGTTTGAAGCTACTGACTGAATGAAAGGAGCTGGCATCTCACTCTCTTTGAATCTTCTTTATCATGCTAGGATTAGCAGGAAAAAGCTAAAAATTTCAGAATTGCACCTTGCAATGTGGAGATATTACTGTTTGTGCATTTACAATATTCATTGATTTTTGCCATTGAAAAACATGTTTTTCATATACCAGAAATGTTTGAAGCTACTGACTGAATGAAAGGAGCTGGCATCTCACTCTCTTTGAATCTTCTTTATCATGCTAGGATTAGCAGGAAAAAGCAAAAAATTTCAGAATTGCACCTTGCAATGTGGAGATATTACTGTTTGTGCATTTACAATATTCATTGATTTTTGCCATTGAAAAACGTCCAGAAATGTTTGAAGCTACTGACTGAATGAAAGGAGCTGGCATCTCACTCTCTTTGAATCTTCTTTATCATGCTAGGATTAACAGGAAAAAGCTAAAAATTTCAGAATTGCACCGTGCAATGTGGAGATATTACTGTTTGTGCATTTACAATATTCATTGATTTTTGCCATTGAAAAACATGTTTTTCATATACCAGAAATGTTTGAAGCTACTGACTGAATGAAAGGAGCTGGCATCTCACTCTCTTTGAATCTTCTTTATCATGCTAGGATTAACAGGAAAAAGCAAAAAATTTCAGAATTGCACCGTGCAATGTGGAGATATTACTGTTTGTGCATTTACAATATTCATTGATTTTTGCCATTGAAAAACATGTTTTTCATATACCAGAAATGTTTGAAGCTACTGACTGAATGAAAGGAGCTGGCATCTCACTCTCTTTGAATCTTCTTTATCATGCTAGGATTAGCAGGAAAAAGCTAAAAATTTCAGAATTGCACCGTGCAATGTGGAGATATTACTGTTTGTGCATTTACAATATTCATTGATTTTTGCCATTGAAAAACATGTTTTTCATATACCAGAAATGTTTGAAGCTACTGACTGAATGAAAGGAGCTGGCATCTCACTCTCTTTGAATCTTCTTTATCATGCTAGGATTAGCAGGAAAAAGCAAAAAATTTCAGAATTGCACCGTGCAATGTGGAGATATTACTGTTTGTGCATTTACAATATTCATTGATTTTTGCCATTGAAAAACATGTTTTTCATATACCAGAAATGTTTGAAGCTACTGACTGAATGAAAGGAGCTGGCATCTCACTCTCTTTGAATCTTCTTTATCATGCTAGGATTAACAGGAAAAAGCTAAAAATTTCAGAATTGCACCTTGCAATGTGGAGATATTACTGTTTGTGCATTTACAATATTCATTGATTTTTGCCATTGAAAAACATGTTTTTCATATACCAGAAATGTTTGAAGCTACTGACTGAATGAAAGGAGCTGGCATCTCACTCTCTTTGAATCTTCTTTATCATGCTAGGATTAGCAGGAAAAAGCAAAAAATTTCAGAATTGCACCGTGCAATGTGGAGATATTACTGTTTGTGCATTTACAATATTCATTGATTTTTGCCATTGAAAAACGTCCAGAAATGTTTGAAGCTACTGACTGAATGAAAGGAGCTGGCATCTCACTCTCTTTGAATCTTCTTTATCATGCTAGGATTAGCAGGAAAAAGCAAAAAATTTCAGAATTGCACCGTGCAATGTGGAGATATTACTGTTTGTGCATTTACAATATTCATTGATTTTTGCCATTGAAAAACATGTTTTTCATATACCAGAAATGTTTGAAGCTACTGACTGAATGAAAGGAGCTGGCATCTCACTCTCTTTGAATCTTCTTTATCATGCTAGGATTAGCAGGAAAAAGCAAAAAATTTCAGAATTGCACCTTGCAATGTGGAGATATTACTGTTTGTGCATTTACAATATTCATTGATTTTTGCCATTGAAAAACATGTTTTTCATATACCAGAAATGTTTGAAGCTACTGACTGAATGAAAGGAGCTGGCATCTCACTCTCTTTGAATCTTCTTTATCATGCTAGGATTAGCAGGAAAAAGCTAAAAATTTCAGAATTGCACCGTGCAATGTGGAGATATTACTGTTTGTGCATTTACAATATTCATTGATTTTTGCCATTGAAAAACATGTTTTTCATATACCAGAAATGTTTGAAGCTACTGACTGAATGAAAGGAGCTGGCATCTCACTCTCTTTGAATCTTCTTTATCATGCTAGGATTAGCAGGAAAAAGCTAAAAATTTCAGAATTGCACCTTGCAATGTGGAGATATTACTGTTTGTGCATTTACAATATTCATTGATTTTTGCCATTGAAAAACATGTTTTTCATATACCAGAAATGTTTGAAGCTACTGACTGAATGAAAGGAGCTGGCATCTCACTCTCTTTGAATCTTCTTTATCATGCTAGGATTAACAGGAAAAAGCTAAAAATTTCAGAATTGCACCGTGCAATGTGGAGATATTACTGTTTGTGCATTTACAATATTCATTGATTTTTGCCATTGAAAAACATGTTTTTCATATACCAGAAATGTTTGAAGCTACTGACTGAATGAAAGGAGCTGGCATCTCACTCTCTTTGAATCTTCTTTATCATGCTAGGATTAGCAGGAAAAAGCTAAAAATTTCAGAATTGCACCTTGCAATGTGGAGATATTACTGTTTGTGCATTTACAATATTCATTGATTTTTGCCATTGAAAAACATGTTTTTCATATACCAGAAATGTTTGAAGCTACTGACTGAATGAAAGGAGCTGGCATCTCACTCTCTTTGAATCTTCTTTATCATGCTAGGATTAGCAGGAAAAAGCAAAAAATTTCAGAATTGCACCTTGCAATGTGGAGATATTACTGTTTGTGCATTTACAATATTCATTGATTTTTGCCATTGAAAAACGTCCAGAAATGTTTGAAGCTACTGACTGAATGAAAGGAGCTGGCATCTCACTCTCTTTGAATCTTCTTTATCATGCTAGGATTAACAGGAAAAAGCTAAAAATTTCAGAATTGCACCGTGCAATGTGGAGATATTACTGTTTGTGCATTTACAATATTCATTGATTTTTGCCATTGAAAAACATGTTTTTCATATACCAGAAATGTTTGAAGCTACTGACTGAATGAAAGGAGCTGGCATCTCACTCTCTTTGAATCTTCTTTATCATGCTAGGATTAACAGGAAAAAGCAAAAAATTTCAGAATTGCACCGTGCAATGTGGAGATATTACTGTTTGTGCATTTACAATATTCATTGATTTTTGCCATTGAAAAACATGTTTTTCATATACCAGAAATGTTTGAAGCTACTGACTGAATGAAAGGAGCTGGCATCTCACTCTCTTTGAATCTTCTTTATCATGCTAGGATTAGCAGGAAAAAGCTAAAAATTTCAGAATTGCACCGTGCAATGTGGAGATATTACTGTTTGTGCATTTACAATATTCATTGATTTTTGCCATTGAAAAACATGTTTTTCATATACCAGAAATGTTTGAAGCTACTGACTGAATGAAAGGAGCTGGCATCTCACTCTCTTTGAATCTTCTTTATCATGCTAGGATTAGCAGGAAAAAGCAAAAAATTTCAGAATTGCACCGTGCAATGTGGAGATATTACTGTTTGTGCATTTACAATATTCATTGATTTTTGCCATTGAAAAACATGTTTTTCATATACCAGAAATGTTTGAAGCTACTGACTGAATGAAAGGAGCTGGCATCTCACTCTCTTTGAATCTTCTTTATCATGCTAGGATTAGCAGGAAAAAGCAAAAAATTTCAGAATTGCACCTTGCAATGTGGAGATATTACTGTTTGTGCATTTACAATATTCATTGATTTTTGCCATTGAAAAACGTCCAGAAATGTTTGAAGCTACTGACTGAATGAAAGGAGCTGGCATCTCACTCTCTTTGAATCTTCTTTATCATGCTAGGATTAACAGGAAAAAGCTAAAAATTTCAGAATTGCACCGTGCAATGTGGAGATATTACTGTTTGTGCATTTACAATATTCATTGATTTTTGCCATTGAAAAACATGTTTTTCATATACCAGAAATGTTTGAAGCTACTGACTGAATGAAAGGAGCTGGCATCTCACTCTCTTTGAATCTTCTTTATCATGCTAGGATTAACAGGAAAAAGCTAAAAATTTCAGAATTGCACCGTGCAATGTGGAGATATTACTGTTTGTGCATTTACAATATTCATTGATTTTTGCCATTGAAAAACATGTTTTTCATATACCAGAAATGTTTGAAGCTACTGACTGAATGAAAGGAGCTGGCATCTCACTCTCTTTGAATCTTCTTTATCATGCTAGGATTAGCAGGAAAAAGCTAAAAATTTCAGAATTGCACCGTGCAATGTGGAGATATTACTGTTTGTGCATTTACAATATTCATTGATTTTTGCCATTGAAAAACATGTTTTTCATATACCAGAAATGTTTGAAGCTACTGACTGAATGAAAGGAGCTGGCATCTCACTCTCTTTGAATCTTCTTTATCATGCTAGGATTAGCAGGAAAAAGCAAAAAATTTCAGAATTGCACCGTGCAATGTGGAGATATTACTGTTTGTGCATTTACAATATTCATTGATTTTTGCCATTGAAAAACATGTTTTTCATATACCAGAAATGTTTGAAGCTACTGACTGAATGAAAGGAGCTGGCATCTCACTCTCTTTGAATCTTCTTTATCATGCTAGGATTAGCAGGAAAAAGCAAAAAATTTCAGAATTGCACCTTGCAATGTGGAGATATTACTGTTTGTGCATTTACAATATTCATTGATTTTTGCCATTGACAAACGTCCAGAAATGTTTGAAGCTACTGACTGAATGAAAGGAGCTGGCATCTCACTCTCTTTGTATCTTCTTTATCATGCTAGGATTAACAGGAAAAAGCAAAAAATTTCAGAATTGCACCGTGCAATGTGGAGATATTACTGTTTGTGCATTTACAATATTCATTGATTTTTGCCATTGAAAAACATGTTTTTCATATACCAGAAATGTTTGAAGCTACTGACTGAATGAAAGGAGCTGGCATCTCACTCTCTTTGAATCTTCTTTATCATGCTAGGATTAGCAGGAAAAAGCAAAAAATTTCAGAATTGCACCTTGCAATGTGGAGATATTACTGTTTGTGCATTTACAATATTCATTGATTTTTGCCATTGAAAAACATGTTTTTCATATACCAGAAATGTTTGAAGCTACTGACTGAATGAAAGGAGCTGGCATCTCACTCTCTTTGAATCTTCTTTATCATGCTAGGATTAGCAGGAAAAAGCTAAAAATTTCAGAATTGCACCGTGCAATGTGGAGATATTACTGTTTGTGCATTTACAATATTCATTGATTTTTGCCATTGAAAAACATGTTTTTCATATACCAGAAATGTTTGAAGCTACTGACTGAATGAAAGGAGCTGGCATCTCACTCTCTTTGAATCTTCTTTATCATGCTAGGATTAACAGGAAAAAGCTAAAAATTTCAGAATTGCACCTTGCAATGTGGAGATATTACTGTTTGTGCATTTACAATATTCATTGATTTTTGCCATTGAAAAACATGTTTTTCATATACCAGAAATGTTTGAAGCTACTGACTGAATGAAAGGAGCTGGCATCTCACTCTCTTTGAATCTTCTTTATCATGCTAGGATTAACAGGAAAAAGCTAAAAATTTCAGAATTGCACCTTGCAATGTGGAGATATTACTGTTTGTGCATTTACAATATTCATTGATTTTTGCCATTGAAAAACATGTTTTTCATATACCAGAAATGTTTGAAGCTACTGACTGAATGAAAGGAGCTGGCATCTCACTCTCTTTGAATCTTCTTTATCATGCTAGGATTAACAGGAAAAAGCTAAAAATTTCAGAATTGCACCTTGCAATGTGGAGATATTACTGTTTGTGCATTTACAATATTCATTGATTTTTGCCATTGAAAAACATGTTTTTCATATACCAGAAATGTTTGAAGCTACTGACTGAATGAAAGGAGCTGGCATCTCACTCTCTTTGAATCTTCTTTATCATGCTAGGATTAGCAGGAAAAAGCAAAAAATTTCAGAATTGCACCGTGCAATGTGGAGATATTACTGTTTGTGCATTTACAATATTCATTGATTTTTGCCATTGAAAAACATGTTTTTCATATACCAGAAATGTTTGAAGCTACTGACTGAATGAAAGGAGCTGGCATCTCACTCTCTTTGAATCTTCTTTATCATGCTAGGATTAGCAGGAAAAAGCAAAAAATTTCAGAATTGCACCGTGCAATGTGGAGATATTACTGTTTGTGCATTTACAATATTCATTGATTTTTGCCATTGAAAAACGTCCAGAAATGTTTGAAGCTACTGACTGAATGAAAGGAGCTGGCATCTCACTCTCTTTGAATCTTCTTTATCATGCTAGGATTAACAGGAAAAAGCAAAAAATTTCAGAATTGCACCGTGCAATGTGGAGATATTACTGTTTGTGCATTTACAATATTCATTGATTTTTGCCATTGAAAAACATGTTTTTCATATACCAGAAATGTTTGAAGCTACTGACTGAATGAAAGGAGCTGGCATCTCACTCTCTTTGAATCTTCTTTATCATGCTAGGATTAGCAGGAAAAAGCAAAAAATTTCAGAATTGCACCGTGCAATGTGGAGATATTACTGTTTGTGCATTTACAATATTCATTGATTTTTGCCATTGAAAAACATGTTTTTCATATACCAGAAATGTTTGAAGCTACTGACTGAATGAAAGGAGCTGGCATCTCACTCTCTTTGAATCTTCTTTATCATGCTAGGATTAGCAGGAAAAAGCAAAAAATTTCAGAATTGCACCGTGCAATGTGGAGATATTACTGTTTGTGCATTTACAATATTCAATGATTTTTGCCATTGAAAAACATGTTTTTCATATACCAGAAATGTTTGAAGCTACTGACTGAATGAAAGGAGCTGGCATCTCACTCTCTTTGAATCTTCTTTATCATGCTAGGATTAACAGGAAAAAGCTAAAAATTTCAGAATTGCACCTTGCAATGTGGAGATATTACTGTTTGTGCATTTACAATATTCATTGATTTTTGCCATTGAAAAACATGTTTTTCATATACCAGAAATGTTTGAAGCTACTGACTGAATGAAAGGAGCTGGCATCTCACTCTCTTTGAATCTTCTTTATCATGCTAGGATTAACAGGAAAAAGCTAAAAATTTCAGAATTGCACCTTGCAATGTGGAGATATTACTGTTTGTGCATTTACAATATTCATTGATTTTTGCCATTGAAAAACGTCCAGAAATGTTTGAAGCTACTGACTGAATGAAAGGAGCTGGCATCTCACTCTCTTTGAATCTTCTTTATCATGCTAGGATTAACAGGAAAAAGCTAAAAATTTCAGAATTGCACCGTGCAATGTGGAGATATTACTGTTTGTGCATTTACAATATTCATTGATTTTTGCCATTGAAAAACATGTTTTTCATATACCAGAAATGTTTGAAGCTACTGACTGAATGAAAGGAGCTGGCATCTCACTCTCTTTGAATCTTCTTTATCATGCTAGGATTAACAGGAAAAAGCTAAAAATTTCAGAATTGCACCGTGCAATGTGGAGATATTACTGTTTGTGCATTTACAATATTCATTGATTTTTGCCATTGAAAAACATGTTTTTCATATACCAGAAATGTTTGAAGCTACTGACTGAATGAAAGGAGCTGGCATCTCACTCTCTTTGAATCTTCTTTATCATGCTAGGATTAGCAGGAAAAAGCAAAAAATTTCAGAATTGCACCGTGCAATGTGGAGATATTACTGTTTGTGCATTTACAATATTCATTGATTTTTGCCATTGAAAAACATGTTTTTCATATACCAGAAATGTTTGAAGCTACTGACTGAATGAAAGGAGCTGGCATCTCACTCTCTTTGAATCTTCTTTATCATGCTAGGATTAACAGGAAAAAGCTAAAAATTTCAGAATTGCACCGTGCAATGTGGAGATATTACTGTTTGTGCATTTACAATATTCATTGATTTTTGCCATTGAAAAACATGTTTTTCATATACCAGAAATGTTTGAAGCTACTGACTGAATGAAAGGAGCTGGCATCTCACTCTCTTTGAATCTTCTTTATCATGCTAGGATTAACAGGAAAAAGCTAAAAATTTCAGAATTGCACCTTGCAATGTGGAGATATTACTGTTTGTGCATTTACAATATTCATTGATTTTGCCATTGAAAAACATGTTTTTCATATACCAGAAATGTTTGAAGCTACTGACTGAATGAAAGGAGCTGGCATCTCACTCTCTTTGAATCTTCTTTATCATGCTAGGATTAGCAGGAAAAAGCAAAAAATTTCAGAATTGCACCGTGCAATGTGGAGATATTACTGTTTGTGCATTTACAATATTCATTGATTTTTGCCATTGAAAAACATGTTTTTCATATACCAGAAATGTTTGAAGCTACTGACTGAATGAAAGGAGCTGGCATCTCACTCTCTTTGAATCTTCTTTATCATGCTAGGATTAGCAGGAAAAAGCAAAAAATTTCAGAATTGCACCGTGCAATGTGGAGATATTACTGTTTGTGCATTTACAATATTCATTGATTTTTGCCATTGAAAAACGTCCAGAAATGTTTGAAGCTACTGACTGAATGAAAGGAGCTGGCATCTCACTCTCTTTGAATCTTCTTTATCATGCTAGGATTAACAGGAAAAAGCTAAAAATTTCAGAATTGCACCGTGCAATGTGGAGATATTACTGTTTGTGCATTTACAATATTCATTGATTTTTGCCATTGAAAAACATGTTTTTCATATACCAGAAATGTTTGAAGCTACTGACTGATTGAAAGGAGCTGGCATCTCACTCTCTTTGAATCTTCTTTATCATGCTAGGATTAGCAGGAAAAAGAAAAAAATTTCAGAATTGCACCGTGCAATGTGGAGATATTACTGTTTGTGCATTTACAATATTCATTGATTTTTGCCATTGAAAAACATGTTTTTCATATACCAGAAATGTTTGAAGCTACTGACTGAATGAAAGGAGCTGGCATCTCACTCTCTTTGAATCTTCTTTATCATGCTAGGATTAGCAGGAAAAAGCAAAAAATTTCAGAATTGCACCGTGCAATGTGGAGATATTACTGTTTGTGCATTTACAATATTCATTGATTTTTGCCATTGAAAAACATGTTTTTCATATACCAGAAATGTTTGAAGCTACTGACTGAATGAAAGGAGCTGGCATCTCACTCTCTTTGAATCTTCTTTATCATGCTAGGATTAGCAGGAAAAAGCTAAAAATTTCAGAATTGCACCGTGCAATGTGGAGATATTACTGTTTGTGCATTTACAATATTCATTGATTTTTGCCATTGAAAAACATGTTTTTCATATGCCAGAAATGTTTGAAGCTACTGACTGAATGAAAGGAGCTGGCATCTCACTCTCTTTGAATCTTCTTTATCATGCTAGGATTAGCAGGAAAAAGCTAAAAATTTCAGAATTGCACCTTGCAATGTGGAGATATTACTGTTTGTGCATTTACAATATTCATTGATTTTTGCCATTGAAAAACATGTTTTTCATATACCAGAAATGTTTGAAGCTACTGACTGAATGAAAGGAGCTGGCATCTCACTCTCTTTGAATCTTCTTTATCATGCTAGGATTAACAGGAAAAAGCAAAAAATTTCAGAATTGCACCTTGCAATGTGGAGATATTACTGTTTGTGCATTTACAATATTCATTGATTTTTGCCATTGAAAAACATGTTTTTCATATACCAGAAATGTTTGAAGCTACTGACTGAATGAAAGGAGCTGGCATCTCACTCTCTTTGAATCTTCTTTATCATGCTAGGATTAACAGGAAAAAGCTAAAAATTTCAGAATTGCACCGTGCAATGTGGAGATATTACTGTTTGTGCATTTACAATATTCATTGATTTTTGCCATTGAAAAACATGTTTTTCATATACCAGAAATGTTTGAAGCTACTGACTGAATGAAAGGAGCTGGCATCTCACTCTCTTTGAATCTTCTTTATCATGCTAGGATTAACAGGAAAAAGCAAAAAATTTCAGAATTGCACCGTGCAATGTGGAGATATTACTGTTTGTGCATTTACAATATTCATTGATTTTTGCCATTGAAAAACGTCCAGAAATGTTTGAAGCTACTGACTGAATGAAAGGAGCTGGCATCTCACTCTCTTTGAATCTTCTTTATCATGCTAGGATTAACAGGAAAAAGCTAAAAATTTCAGAATTGCACCGTGCAATGTGGAGATATTACTGTTTGTGCATTTACAATATTCATTGATTTTTGCCATTGAAAAACATGTTTTTCATATACCAGAAATGTTTGAAGCTACTGACTAAATGAAAGGAGCTGGCATCTCACTCTCTTTGAATCTTCTTTATCATGCTAGGATTAGCAGGAAAAAGCTAAAAATTTCAGAATTGCACCGTGCAATGTGGAGATATTACTGTTTGTGCATTTACAATATTCATTGATTTTTGCCATTGAAAAACATGTTTTTCATATACCAGAAATGTTTGAAGCTACTGACTGAATGAAAGGAGCTGGCATCTCACTCTCTTTGAATCTTCTTTATCATGCTAGGATTAGCAGGAAAAAGCTAAAAATTTCAGAATTGCACCGTGCAATGTGGAGATATTACTGTTTGTGCATTTACAATATTCATTGATTTTTGCCATTGAAAAACATGTTTTTCATATACCAGAAATGTTTGAAGCTACTGACTGAATGAAAGGAGCTGGCATCTCACTCTCTTTGAATCTTCTTTATCATGCTAGGATTAACAGGAAAAAGCTAAAAATTTCAGAATTGCACCGTGCAATGTGGAGATATTACTGTTTGTGCATTTACAATATTCATTGATTTTTGCCATTGAAAAACGTCCAGAAATGTTTGAAGCTACTGACTGAATGAAAGGAGCTGGCATCTCACTCTCTTTGAATCTTCTTTATCATGCTAGGATTAGCAGGAAAAAGCTAAAAATTTCAGAATTGCACCGTGCAATGTGGAGATATTACTGTTTGTGCATTTACAATATTCATTGATTTTTGCCATTGAAAAACATGTTTTTCATATACCAGAAATGTTTGAAGCTACTGACTGAATGAAAGGAGCTGGCATCTCACTCTCTTTGAATCTTCTTTATCATGCTAGGATTAACAGGAAAAAGCTAAAAATTTCAGAATTGCACCTTGCAATGTGGAGATATTACTGTTTGTGCATTTACAATATTCATTGATTTTTGCCATTGAAAAACATGTTTTTCATATACCAGAAATGTTTGAAGCTACTGACTGAATGAAAGGAGCTGGCATCTCACTCTCTTTGAATCTTCTTTATCATGCTAGGATTAGCAGGAAAAAGCAAAAAATTTCAGAATTGCACCGTGCAATGTGGAGATATTACTGTTTGTGCATTTACAATATTCATTGATTTTTGCCATTGAAAAACATGTTTTTCATATACCAGAAATGTTTGAAGCTACTGACTGAATGAAAGGAGCTGGCATCTCACTCTCTTTGAATCTTCTTTATCATGCTAGGATTAACAGGAAAAAGCAAAAAATTTCAGAATTGCACCTTGCAATGTGGAGATATTACTGTTTGTGCATTTACAATATTCATTGATTTTTGCCATTGAAAAACATGTTTTTCATATACCAGAAATGTTTGAAGCTACTGACTGAATGAAAGGAGCTGGCATCTCACTCTCTTTGAATCTTCTTTATCATGCTAGGATTAGCAGGAAAAAGCAAAAAATTTCAGAATTGCACCGTGCAATGTGGAGATATTACTGTTTGTGCATTTACAATATTCATTGATTTTTGCCATTGAAAAACATGTTTTTCATATACCAGAAATGTTTGAAGCTACTGACTGAATGAAAGGAGCTGGCATCTCACTCTCTTTGAATCTTCTTTATCATGCTAGGATTAGCAGGAAAAAGCAAAAAATTTCAGAATTGCACCGTGCAATGTGGAGATATTACTGTTTGTGCATTTACAATATTCATTGATTTTTGCCATTGAAAAACATGTTTTTCATATACCAGAAATGTTTGAAGCTACTGACTGAATGAAAGGAGCTGGCATCTCTCTCTTTGAATCTTCTTTATCATGCTAGGATTAACAGGAAAAAGCTAAAAATTTCAGAATTGCACCGTGCAATGTGGAGATATTACTGTTTGTGCATTTACAATATTCATTGATTTTTGCCATTGAAAAACGTCCAGAAATGTTTGAAGCTACTGACTGAATGAAAGGAGCTGGCATCTCACTCTCTTTGAATCTTCTTTATCATGCTAGGATTAAATCTTCTTTATCATGCTAGGATTAGCAGGAAAAAGCAAAAAATTTCAGAATTGCACCTTGCAATGTGGAGATATTACTGTTTGTGCATTTACAATATTCATTGATTTTTGCCATTGAAAAACATGTTTTTCATATACCAGAAATGTTTGAAGCTACTGACTGAATGAAAGGAGCTGGCATCTCACTCTCTTTGAATCTTCTTTATCATGCTAGGATTAACAGGAAAAAGCAAAAAATTTCAGAATTGCACCGTGCAATGTGGAGATATTACTGTTTGTGCATTTACAATATTCATTGATTTTTGCCATTGAAAAACATGTTTTTCATATACCAGAAATGTTTGAAGCTACTGACTGAATGAAAGGAGCTGGCATCTCACTCTCTTTGAATCTTCTTTATCATGCTAGGATTAGCAGGAAAAAGCAAAAAATTTCAGAATTGCACCGTGCAATGTGGAGATATTACTGTTTGTGCATTTACAATATTCATTGATTTTTGCCATTGAAAAACATGTTTTTCATATACCAGAAATGTTTGAAGCTACTGACTGAATGAAAGGAGCTGGCATCTCACTCTCTTTGAATCTTCTTTATCATGCTAGGATTAACAGGAAAAAGCTAAAAATTTCAGAATTGCACCGTGCAATGTGGAGATATTACTGTTTGTGCATTTACAATATTCATTGATTTTTGCCATTGAAAAACATGTTTTTCATATACCAGAAATGTTTGAAGCTACTGACTGAATGAAAGGAGCTGGCATCTCACTCTCTTTGAATCTTCTTTATCATGCTAGGATTAACAGGAAAAAGCTAAAAATTTCAGAATTGCACCTTGCAATGTGGAGATATTACTGTTTGTGCATTTACAATATTCATTGATTTTTGCCATTGAAAAACATGTTTTTCATATACCAGAAATGTTTGAAGCTACTGACTGAATGAAAGGAGCTGGCATCTCACTCTCTTTGAATCTTCTTTATCATGCTAGGATTAGCAGGAAAAAGCAAAAAATTTCAGAATTGCACCGTGCAATGTGGAGATATTACTGTTTGTGCATTTACAATATTCATTGATTTTTGCCATTGAAAAACGTCCAGAAATGTTTGAAGCTACTGACTGAATGAAAGGAGCTGGCATCTCACTCTCTTTGAATCTTCTTTATCATGCTAGGATTAGCAGGAAAAAGCAAAAAATTTCAGAATTGCACCGTGCAATGTGGAGATATTACTGTTTGTGCATTTACAATATTCATTGATTTTTGCCATTGAAAAACATGTTTTTCATATACCAGAAATGTTTGAAGCTACTGACTGAATGAAAGGAGCTGGCATCTCACTCTCTTTGAATCTTCTTTATCATGCTAGGATTAGCAGGAAAAAGCAAAAAATTTCAGAATTGCACCTTGCAATGTGGAGATATTACTGTTTGTGCATTTACAATATTCATTGATTTTTGCCATTGAAAAACATGTTTTTCATATACCAGAAATGTTTGAAGCTACTGACTGAATGAAAGGAGCTGGCATCTCACTCTCTTTGAATCTTCTTTATCATGCTAGGATTAGCAGGAAAAAGCTAAAAATTTCAGAATTGCACCGTGCAATGTGGAGATATTACTGTTTGTGCATTTACAATATTCATTGATTTTTGCCATTGAAAAACGTCCAGAAATGTTTGAAGCTACTGACTGAATGAAAGGAGCTGGCATCTCACTCTCTTTGAATCTTCTTTATCATGCTAGGATTAGCAGGAAAAAGCTAAAAATTTCAGAATTGCACCGTGCAATGTGGAGATATTACTGTTTGTGCATTTACAATATTCATTGATTTTTGCCATTGAAAAACATGTTTTTCATATACCAGAAATGTTTGAAGCTACTGACTAAATGAAAGGAGCTGGCATCTCACTCCCTTTGAATCTTCTTTATCATGCTAGGATTAACAGGAAAAAGCAAAAAATTTCAGAATTGCACCGTGCAATGTGGAGATATTACTGTTTGTGCATTTACAATATTCATTGATTTTTGCCATTGAAAAACATGTTTTTCATATACCAGAAATGTTTGAAGCTACTGACTGAATGAAAGGAGCTGGCATCTCACTCTCTTTGAATCTTCTTTATCATGCTAGGATTAGCAGGAAAAAGCTAAAAATTTCAGAATTGCACCGTGCAATGTGGAGATATTACTGTTTGTGCATTTACAATATTCATTGATTTTTGCCATTGAAAAACATGTTTTTCATATACCAGAAATGTTTGAAGCTACTGACTGAATGAAAGGAGCTGGCATCTCACTCTCTTTGAAACTTCTTTATCATGCTAGGATTAGCAGGAAAAAGCAAAAAATTTCAGAATTGCACCGTGCAATGTGGAGATATTACTGTTTGTGCATTTACAATATTCATTGATTTTTGCCATTGAAAAACATGTTTTTCATATACCAGAAATGTTTGAAGCTACTGACTGAATGAAAGGAGCTGGCATCTCACTCTCTTTGAATCTTCTTTATCATGCTAGGATTAGCAGGAAAAAGCAAAAAATTTCAGAATTGCACCTTGCAATGTGGAGATATTACTGTTTGTGCATTTACAATATTCATTGATTTTTGCCATTGAAAAACATGTTTTTCATATACCCGAAATGTTTGAAGCTACTGACTGAATGAAAGGAGCTGGCATCTCACTCTCTTTGAATCTTCTTTATCATGCTAGGATTAACAGGAAAAAGCTAAAAATTTCAGAATTGCACCTTGCAATGTGGAGATATTACTGTTTGTGCATTTACAATATTCATTGATTTTTGCCATTGAAAAACGTCCAGAAATGTTTGAAGCTACTGACTGAATGAAAGGAGCTGGCATCTCACTCTCTTTGAATCTTCTTTATCATGCTAGGATTAGCAGGAAAAAGCAAAAAAATTCAGAATTGCACCGTGCAATGTGGAGATAATACTGTTTGTGCATTTACAATATTCATTGATTTTTGCCATTGAAAAACATGTTTTTCATATACCAGAAATGTTTGAAGCTACTGACTGAATGAAAGGAGCTGGCATCTCACTCTCTTTGAATCTTCTTTATCATGCTAGGATTAACAGGAAAAAGCAAAAAATTTCAGAATTGCACCGTGCAATGTGGAGATATTACTGTTTGTGCATTTACAATATTCATTGATTTTTGCCATTGAAAAACGTCCAGAAATGTTTGAAGCTACTGACTGAATGAAAGGAGCTGGCATCTCACTCTCTTTGAATCTTCTTTATCATGCTAGGATTAGCAGGAAAAAGCTAAAAATTTCAGAATTGCACCGTGCAATGTGGAGATATTACTGTTTGTGCATTTACAATATTCATTGATTTTTGACATTGAAAAACGTCCAGAAGTGTTTGAAGCTACTGACTGAATGAAAGGAGCTGGCATCTCACTCTCTTTGAATCTTCTTTATCATGCTAGGATTAGCAGGAAAAAGCTAAAAATTTCAGAATTGCACCGTGCAATGTGGAGATATTACTGTTTGTGCATTTACAATATTCATTGATTTTTGCCATTGAAAAACATGTTTTTCATATACCAGAAATGTTTGAAGCTACTGACTAAATGAAAGGAGCTGGCATCTCACTCTCTTTGAATCTTCTTTATCATGCTAGGATTAACAGGAAAAAGCAAAAAATTTCAGAATTGCACCGTGCAATGTGGAGATATTACTGTTTGTGCATTTACAATATTCATTGATTTTTGCCATTGAAAAACATGTTTTTCATATACCAGAAATGTTTGAAGCTACTGACTGAATGAAAGGAGCTGGCATCTCACTCTCTTTGAATCTTCTTTATCATGCTAGGATTAGCAGGAAAAAGCTAAAAATTTCAGAATTGCACCGTGCAATGTGGAGATATTACTGTTTGTGCATTTACAATATTCATTGATTTTTGCCATTGAAAAACATGTTTTTCATATACCAGAAATGTTTGAAGCTACTGACTGAATGAAAGGAGCTGGCATCTCACTCTCTTTGAATCTTCTTTATCATGCTAGGATTAGCAGGAAAAAGCAAAAAATTTCAGAATTGCACCGTGCAATGTGGAGATATTACTGTTTGTGCATTTACAATATTCATTGATTTTTGCCATTGAAAAACATGTTTTTCATATACCAGAAATGTTTGAAGCTACTGACTGAATGAAAGGAGCTGGCATCTCACTCTCTTTGAATCTTCTTTATCATGCTAGGATTAGCAGGAAAAAGCAAAAAATTTCAGAATTGCACCTTGCAATGTGGAGATATTACTGTTTGTGCATTTACAATATTCATTGATTTTTGCCATTGAAAAACATGTTTTTCATATACCAGAAATGTTTGAAGCTACTGACTGAATGAAAGGAGCTGGCATCTCACTCTCTTTGAATCTTCTTTATCATGCTAGGATTAACAGGAAAAAGCTAAAAATTTCAGAATTGCACCTTGCAATGTGGAGATATTACTGTTTGTGCATTTACAATATTCATTGATTTTTGCCATTGAAAAACGTCCAGAAATGTTTGAAGCTACTGACTGAATGAAAGGAGCTGGCATCTCACTCTCTTTGAATCTTCTTTATCATGCTAGGATTAGCAGGAAAAAGCAAAAAATTTCAGAATTGCACCGTGCAATGTGGAGATATTACTGTTTGTGCATTTACAATATTCATTGATTTTTGCCATTGAAAAACATGTTTTTCATATACCAGAAATGTTTGAAGCTACTGACTGAATGAAAGGAGCTGGCATCTCACTCTCTTTGAATCTTCTTTATCATGCTAGGATTAGCAGGAAAAAGCTAAAAATTTCAGAATTGCACCGTGCAATGTGGAGATATTACTGTTTGTGCATTTACAATATTCATTGATTTTTGCCATTGAAAAACATGTTTTTCATATACCAGAAATGTTTGAAGCTACTGACTGAATGAAAGGAGCTGGCATCTCACTCTCTTTGAATCTTCTTTATCATGCTAGGATTAGCAGGAAAAAGCAAAAAATTTCAGAATTGCACCTTGCAATGTGGAGATATTACTGTTTGTGCATTTACAATATTCATTGATTTTTGCCATTGAAAAACATGTTTTTCATATACCAGAAATGTTTGAAGCTACTGACTGAATGAAAGGAGCTGGCATCTCACTCTCTTTGAATCTTCTTTATCATGCTAGGATTAACAGGAAAAAGCTAAAAATTTCAGAATTGCACCTTGCAATGTGGAGATATTACTGTTTGTGCATTTACAATATTCATTGATTTTTGCCATTGAAAAACGTCCAGAAATGTTTGAAGCTACTGACTGAATGAAAGGAGCTGGCATCTCACTCTCTTTGAATCTTCTTTATCATGCTAGGATTAGCAGGAAAAAGCAAAAAATTTCAGAATTGCACCGTGCAATGTGGAGATATTACTGTTTGTGCATTTACAATATTCATTGATTTTTGCCATTGAAAAACATGTTTTTCATATACCAGAAATGTTTGAAGCTACTGACTGAATGAAAGGAGCTGGCATCTCACTCTCTTTGAATCTTCTTTATCATGCTAGGATTAGCAGGAAAAAGCTAAAAATTTCAGAATTGCACCGTGCAATGTGGAGATATTACTGTTTGTGCATTTACAATATTCATTGATTTTTGCCATTGAAAAACATGTTTTTCATATACCAGAAATGTTTGAAGCTACTGACTGAATGAAAGGAGCTGGCATCTCACTCTCTTTGAATCTTCTTTATCATGCTAGGATTAGCAGGAAAAAGCAAAAAATTTCAGAATTGCACCGTGCAATGTGGAGATATTACTGTTTGTGCATTTACAATATTCATTGATTTTTGCCATTGAAAAACATGTTTTTCATATACCAGAAATGTTTGAAGCTACTGACTGAATGAAAGGAGCTGGCATCTCACTCTCTTTGAATCTTCTTTATCATGCTAGGATTAGCAGGAAAAAGCAAAAAATTTCAGAATTGCACCTTGCAATGTGGAGATATTACTGTTTGTGCATTTACAATATTCATTGATTTTTGCCATTGAAAAACATGTTTTTCATATACCAGAAATGTTTGAAGCTACTGACTGAATGAAAGGAGCTGGCATCTCACTCTCTTTGAATCTTCTTTATCATGCTAGGATTAACAGGAAAAAGCTAAAAATTTCAGAATTGCACCTTGCAATGTGGAGATATTACTGTTTGTGCATTTACAATATTCATTGATTTTTGACATTGAAAAACGTCCAGAAATGTTTGAAGCTACTGACTGAATGAAAGGAGCTGGCATCTCACTCTCTTTGAATCTTCTTTATCATGCTAGGATTAGCAGGAAAAAGCAAAAAAATTCAGAATTGCACCGTGCAATGTGGAGATATTACTGTTTGTGCATTTACAATATTCATTGATTTTTGCCATTGAAAAACATGTTTTTCATATACCAGAAATGTTTGAAGCTACTGACTGAATGAAAGGAGCTGGCATCTCACTCTCTTTGAATCTTCTTTATCATGCTAGGATTAACAGGAAAAAGCAAAAAATTTCAGAATTGCACCGTGCAATGTGGAGATATTACTGTTTGTGCATTTACAATATTCATTGATTTTTGCCATTGAAAAACATGTTTTTCATATACCAGAAATGTTTGAAGCTACTGACTGAATGAAAGGAGCTGGCATCTCACTCTCTTTGAATCTTCTTTATCATGCTAGGATTAGCAGGAAAAAGCTAAAAATTTCAGAATTGCACCGTGCAATGTGGAGATATTACTGTTTGTGCATTTACAATATTCATTGATTTTTGCCATTGAAAAACATGTTTTTCATATACCAGAAATGTTTGAAGCTACTGACTGAATGAAAGGAGCTGGCATCTCACTCTCTTTGAATCTTCTTTATCATGCTAGGATTAGCAGGAAAAAGCAAAAAATTTCAGAATTGCACCGTGCAATGTGGAGATATTACTGTTTGTGCATTTACAATATTCATTGATTTTTGCCATTGAAAAACATGTTTTTCATATACCAGAAATGTTTGAAGCTACTGACTGAATGAAAGGAGCTGGCATCTCACTCTCTTTGAATCTTCTTTATCATGCTAGGATTAACAGGAAAAAGCTAAAAATTTCAGAATTGCACCTTGCAATGTGGAGATATTACTGTTTGTGCATTTACAATATTCATTGATTTTTGCCATTGAAAAACGTCCAGAAATGTTTGAAGCTACTGACTGAATGAAAGGAGCTGGCATCTCACTCTCTTTGAATCTTCTTTATCATGCTAGGATTAGCAGGAAAAAGCAAAAAATTTCAGAATTGCACCGTGCAATGTGGAGATATTACTGTTTGTGCATTTACAATATTCATTGATTTTTGCCATTGAAAAACATGTTTTTCATATACCAGAAATGTTTGAAGCTACTGACTGAATGAAAGGAGCTGGCATCTCACTCTCTTTGAATCTTCTTTATCATGCTAGGATTAACAGGAAAAAGCTAAAAATTTCAGAATTGCACCTTGCAATGTGGAGATATTACTGTTTGTGCATTTACAATATTCATTGATTTTTGCCATTGAAAAACATGTTTTTCATATACCAGAAATGTTTGAAGCTACTGACTGAATGAAAGGAGCTGGCATCTCACTCTCTTTGAATCTTCTTTATCATGCTAGGATTAACAGGAAAAAGCTAAAAATTTCAGAATTGCACCTTGCAATGTGGAGATATTACTGTTTGTGCATTTACAATATTCATTGATTTTTGCCATTGAAAAACGTCCAGAAATGTTTGAAGCTACTGACTGAATGAAAGGAGCTGGCATCTCACTCTCTTTGAATCTTCTTTATCATGCTAGGATTAGCAGGAAAAAGCAAAAAATTTCAGAATTGCACCGTGCAATGTGGAGATATTACTGTTTGTGCATTTACAATATTCATTGATTTTTGCCATTGAAAAACGTCCAGAAATGTTTGAAGCTACTGACTGAATGAAAGGAGCTGGCATCTCACTCTCTTTGAATCTTCTTTATCATGCTAGGATTAACAGGAAAAAGCTAAAAATTTCAGAATTGCACCTTGCAATGTGGAGATATTACTGTTTGTGCATTTACAATATTCATTGATTTTTGCCATTGAAAAACATGTTTTTCATATACCAGAAATGTTTGAAGCTACTGACTGAATGAAAGGAGCTGGCATCTCACTCTCTTTGAATCTTCTTTATCATGCTAGGATTAGCAGGAAAAAGCTAAAAATTTCAGAATTGCACCGTGCAATGTGGAGATATTACTGTTTGTGCATTTACAATATTCATTGATTTTTGCCATTGAAAAACATGTTTTTCATATACCAGAAATGTTTGAAGCTACTGACTGAATGAAAGGAGCTGGCATCTCACTCTCTTTGAATCTTCTTTATCATGCTAGGATTAGCAGGAAAAAGCAAAAAATTGTAGAATTGCACCGTGCAATGTGGAGATATTACTGTTTGTGCATTTACAATATTCATTGATTTTTGCCATTGAAAAACATGTTTTTCATATACCAGAAATGTTTGAAGCTACTGACTGAATGAAAGGAGCTGGCATCTCACTCTCTTTGAATCTTCTTTATCATGCTAGGATTAACAGGAAAAAGCAAAAAATTTCAGAATTGCACCTTGCAATGTGGAGATATTACTGTTTGTGCATTTACAATATTCATTGATTTTTGCCATTGAAAAACGTCCAGAAATGTTTGAAGCTACTGACTGAATGAAAGGAGCTGGCATCTCACTCTCTTTGAATCTTCTTTATCATGCTAGGATTAGCAGGAAAAAGCAAAAAATTTCAGAATTGCACCTTGCAATGTGGAGATATTACTGTTTGTGCATTTACAATATTCATTGATTTTTGCCATTGAAAAACATGTTTTTCATATACCAGAAATGTTTGAAGCTACTGACTGAATGAAAGGAGCTGGCATCTCACTCTCTTTGAATCTTCTTTATCATGCTAGGATTAACAGGAAAAAGCAAAAAATTTCAGAATTGCACCTTGCAATGTGGAGATATTACTGTTTGTGCATTTACAATATTCATTGATTTTTGCCATTGAAAAACATGTTTTTCATATACCAGAAATGTTTGAAGCTACTGACTGAATGAAAGGAGCTGGCATCTCACTCTCTTTGAATCTTCTTTATCATGCTAGGATTAACAGGAAAAAGCTAAAAATTTCAGAATTGCACCGTGCAATGTGGAGATATTACTGTTTGTGCATTTACAATATTCATTGATTTTTGCCATTGAAAAACATGTTTTTCATATACCAGAAATGTTTGAAGCTACTGACTGAATGAAAGGAGCTGGCATCTCACTCTCTTTGAATCTTCTTTATCATGCTAGGATTAACAGGAAAAAGCAAAAAATTTCAGAATTGCACCGTGCAATGTGGAGATATTACTGTTTGTGCATTTACAATATTCATTGATTTTTGCCATTGAAAAACGTCCAGAAATGTTTGAAGCTACTGACTGAATGAAAGGAGCTGGCATCTCACTCTCTTTGAATCTTCTTTATCATGCTAGGATTAACAGGAAAAAGCTAAAAATTTCAGAATTGCACCGTGCAATGTGGAGATATTACTGTTTGTGCATTTACAATATTCATTGATTTTTGCCATTGAAAAACATGTTTTTCATATACCAGAAATGTTTGAAGCTACTGACTGAATGAAAGGAGCTGGCATCTCACTCTCTTTGAATCTTCTTTATCATGCTAGGATTAGCAGGAAAAAGCTAAAAATTTCAGAATTGCACCGTGCAATGTGGAGATATTACTGTTTGTGCATTTACAATATTCATTGATTTTTGCCATTGAAAAACATGTTTTTCATATACCAGAAATGTTTGAAGCTACTGACTGAATGAAAGGAGCTGGCATCTCACTCTCTTTGAATCTTCTTTATCATGCTAGGATTAGCAGGAAAAAGCTAAAAATTTCAGAATTGCACTGTGCAATGTGGAGATATTACTGTTTGTGCATTTACAATATTCATTGATTTTTGCCATTGAAAAACATGTTTTTCATATACCAGAAATGTTTGAAGCTACTGACTGAATGAAAGGAGCTGGCATCTCACTCTCTTTGAATCTTCTTTATCATGCTAGGATTAACAGGAAAAAGCTAAAAATTTCAGAATTGCACCGTGCAATGTGGAGATATTACTGTTTGTGCATTTACAATATTCATTGATTTTTGCCATTGAAAAACGTCCAGAAATGTTTGAAGCTACTGACTGAATGAAAGGAGCTGGCATCTCACTCTCTTTGAATCTTCTTTATCATGCTAGGATTAGCAGGAAAAAGCTAAAAATTTCAGAATTGCACCGTGCAATGTGGAGATATTACTGTTTGTGCATTTACAATATTCATTGATTTTTGCCATTGAAAAACATGTTTTTCATATACCAGAAATGTTTGAAGCTACTGACTGAATGAAAGGAGCTGGCATCTCACTCTCTTTGAATCTTCTTTATCATGCTAGGATTAACAGGAAAAAGCTAAAAATTTCAGAATTGCACCTTGCAATGTGGAGATATTACTGTTTGTGCATTTACAATATTCATTGATTTTTGCCATTGAAAAACATGTTTTTCATATACCAGAAATGTTTGAAGCTACTGACTGAATGAAAGGAGCTGGCATCTCACTCTCTTTGAATCTTCTTTATCATGCTAGGATTAGCAGGAAAAAGCAAAAAATTTCAGAATTGCACCGTGCAATGTGGAGATATTACTGTTTGTGCATTTACAATATTCATTGATTTTTGCCATTGAAAAACATGTTTTTCATATACCAGAAATGTTTGAAGCTACTGACTGAATGAAAGGAGCTGGCATCTCACTCTCTTTGAATCTTCTTTATCATGCTAGGATTAACAGGAAAAAGCAAAAAATTTCAGAATTGCACCTTGCAATGTGGAGATATTACTGTTTGTGCATTTACAATATTCATTGATTTTTGCCATTGAAAAACATGTTTTTCATATACCAGAAATGTTTGAAGCTACTGACTGAATGAAAGGAGCTGGCATCTCACTCTCTTTGAATCTTCTTTATCATGCTAGGATTAGCAGGAAAAAGCAAAAAATTTCAGAATTGCACCGTGCAATGTGGAGATATTACTGTTTGTGCATTTACAATATTCATTGATTTTTGCCATTGAAAAACATGTTTTTCATATACCAGAAATGTTTGAAGCTACTGACTGAATGAAAGGAGCTGGCATCTCACTCTCTTTGAATCTTCTTTATCATGCTAGGATTAGCAGGAAAAAGCAAAAAATTTCAGAATTGCACCGTGCAATGTGGAGATATTACTGTTTGTGCATTTACAATATTCATTGATTTTTGCCATTGAAAAACATGTTTTTCATATACCAGAAATGTTTGAAGCTACTGACTGAATGAAAGGAGCTGGCATCTCACTCTCTTTGAATCTTCTTTATCATGCTAGGATTAACAGGAAAAAGCTAAAAATTTCAGAATTGCACCGTGCAATGTGGAGATATTACTGTTTGTGCATTTACAATATTCATTGATTTTTGCCATTGAAAAACGTCCAGAAATGTTTGAAGCTACTGACTGAATGAAAGGAGCTGGCATCTCACTCTCTTTGAATCTTCTTTATCATGCTAGGATTAGCAGGAAAAAGCAAAAAATTTCAGAATTGCACCTTGCAATGTGGAGATATTACTGTTTGTGCATTTACAATATTCATTGATTTTTGCCATTGAAAAACATGTTTTTCATATACCAGAAATGTTTGAAGCTACTGACTGAATGAAAGGAGCTGGCATCTCACTCTCTTTGAATCTTCTTTATCATGCTAGGATTAACAGGAAAAAGCTAAAAATTTCAGAATTGCACCGTGCAATGTGGAGATATTACTGTTTGTGCATTTACAATATTCATTGATTTTTGCCATTGAAAAACGTCCAGAAATGTTTGAAGCTACTGACTGAATGAAAGGAGCTGGCATCTCACTCTCTTTGAATCTTCTTTATCATGCTAGGATTAGCAGGAAAAAGCAAAAAATTTCAGAATTGCACCTTGCAATGTGGAGATATTACTGTTTGTGCATTTACAATATTCATTGATTTTTGCCATTGAAAAACATGTTTTTCATATACCAGAAATGTTTGAAGCTACTGACTGAATGAAAGGAGCTGGCATCTCACTCTCTTTGAATCTTCTTTATCATGCTAGGATTAACAGGAAAAAGCAAAAAATTTCAGAATTGCACCGTGCAATGTGGAGATATTACTGTTTGTGCATTTACAATATTCATTGATTTTTGCCATTGAAAAACATGTTTTTCATATACCAGAAATGTTTGAAGCTACTGACTGAATGAAAGGAGCTGGCATCTCACTCTCTTTGAATCTTCTTTATCATGCTAGGATTAGCAGGAAAAAGCAAAAAATTTCAGAATTGCACCGTGCAATGTGGAGATATTACTGTTTGTGCATTTACAATATTCATTGATTTTTGCCATTGAAAAACATGTTTTTCATATACCAGAAATGTTTGAAGCTACTGACTGAATGAAAGGAGCTGGCATCTCACTCTCTTTGAATCTTCTTTATCATGCTAGGATTAACAGGAAAAAGCTACAAATTTCAGAATTGCACCGTGCAATGTGGAGATATTACTGTTTGTGCATTTACAATATTCATTGATTTTTGCCATTGAAAAACATGTTTTTCATATACCAGAAATGTTTGAAGCTACTGACTGAATGAAAGGAGCTGGCATCTCACTCTCTTTGAATCTTCTTTATCATGCTAGGATTAACAGGAAAAAGCTAAAAATTTCAGAATTGCACCTTGCAATGTGGAGATATTACTGTTTGTGCATTTACAATATTCATTGATTTTTGCCATTGAAAAACATGTTTTTCATATACCAGAAATGTTTGAAGCTACTGACTGAATGAAAGGAGCTGGCATCTCACTCTCTTTGAATCTTCTTTATCATGCTAGGATTAGCAGGAAAAAGCAAAAAATTTCAGAATTGCACCGTGCAATGTGGAGATATTACTGTTTGTGCATTTACAATATTCATTGATTTTTGCCATTGAAAAACGTCCAGAAATGTTTGAAGCTACTGACTGAATGAAAGGAGCTGGCATCTCACTCTCTTTGAATCTTCTTTATCATGCTAGGATTAGCAGGAAAAAGCAAAAAATTTCAGAATTGCACCGTGCAATGTGGAGATATTACTGTTTGTGCATTTACAATATTCATTGATTTTTGCCATTGAAAAACATGTTTTTCATATACCAGAAATGTTTGAAGCTACTGACTGAATGAAAGGAGCTGGCATCTCACTCTCTTTGAATCTTCTTTATCATGCTAGGATTAGCAGGAAAAAGCAAAAAATTTCAGAATTGCACCTTGCAATGTGGAGATATTACTGTTTGTTCATTTACAATATTCATTGATTTTTGCCATTGAAAAACATGTTTTTCATATACCAGAAATGTTTGAAGCTACTGACTGAATGAAAGGAGCTGGCATCTCACTTTCTTTGAATCTTCTTTATCATGCTAGGATTAGCAGGAAAAAGCTAAAAATTTCAGAATTGCACCGTGCAATGTGGAGATATTACTGTTTGTGCATTTACAATATTCATTGATTTTTGCCATTGAAAAATGTCCAGAAATGTTTGAAGCTACTGACTGAATGAAAGGAGCTGGCATCTCACTCTCTTTGAATCTTCTTTATCATGCTAGGATTAGCAGGAAAAAGCTAAAAATTTCAGAATTGCACCGTGCAATGTGGAGATATTACTGTTTGTGCATTTACAATATTCATTGATTTTTGCCATTGAAAAACATGTTTTTCATATACCAGAAATGTTTGAAGCTACTGACTAAATGAAAGGAGCTGGCATCTCACTCTCTTTGAATCTTCTTTATCATGCTAGGATTAACAGGAAAAAGCAAAAAATTTCAGAATTGCACCGTGCAATGTGGAGATATTACTGTTTGTGCATTTACAATATTCATTGATTTTTGCCATTGAAAAACATGTTTTTCATATACCAGAAATGTTTGAAGCTACTGACTGAATGAAAGGAGCTGGCATCTCACTCTCTTTGAATCTTCTTTATCATGCTAGGATTAGCAGGAAAAAGCTAAAAATTTCAGAATTGCACCGTGCAATGTGGAGATATTACTGTTTGTGCATTTACAATATTCATTGATTTTTGCCATTGAAAAACATGTTTTTCATATACCAGAAATGTTTGAAGCTACTGACTGAATGAAAGGAGCTGGCATCTCACTCTCTTTGAATCTTCTTTATCATGCTAGGATTAGCAGGAAAAAGCAAAAAATTTCAGAATTGCACCGTGCAATGTGGAGATATTACTGTTTGTGCATTTACAATATTCATTGATTTTTGCCATTGAAAAACATGTTTTTCATATACCAGAAATGTTTGAAGCTACTGACTGAATGAAAGGAGCTGGCATCTCACTCTCTTTGAATCTTCTTTATCATGCTAGGATTAGCAGGAAAAAGCAAAAAATTTCAGAATTGCACCTTGCAATGTGGAGATATTACTGTTTGTGCATTTACAATATTCATTGATTTTTGCCATTGAAAAACATGTTTTTCATATACCAGAAATGTTTGAAGCTACTGACTGAATGAAAGGAGCTGGCATCTCACTCTCTTTGAATCTTCTTTATCATGCTAGGATTAACAGGAAAAAGCTAAAAATTTCAGAATTGCACCTTGCAATGTGGAGATATTACTGTTTGTGCATTTACAATATTCATTGATTTTTGCCATTGAAAAACGTCCAGAAATGTTTGAAGCTACTGACTGAATGAAAGGAGCTGGCATCTCACTCTCTTTGAATCTTCTTTATCATGCTAGGATTAGCAGGAAAAAGCAAAAAATTTCAGAATTGCACCGTGCAATGTGGAGATATTACTGTTTGTGCATTTACAATATTCATTGATTTTTGCCATTGAAAAACATGTTTTTCATATACCAGAAATGTTTGAAGCTACTGACTGAATGAAAGGAGCTGGCATCTCACTCTCTTTGAATCTTCTTTATCATGCTAGGATTAACAGGAAAAAGCTAAAAATTTCAGAATTGCACCTTGCAATGTGGAGATATTACTGTTTGTGCATTTACAATATTCATTGATTTTTGCCATTGAAAAACATGTTTTTCATATACCAGAAATGTTTGAAGCTACTGACTGAATGAAAGGAGCTGGCATCTCACTCTCTTTGAATCTTCTTTATCATGCTAGGATTAACAGGAAAAAGCTAAAAATTTCAGAATTGCACCTTGCAATGTGGAGATATTACTGTTTGTGCATTTACAATATTCATTGATTTTTGCCATTGAAAAACGTCCAGAAATGTTTGAAGCTACTGACTGAATGAAAGGAGCTGGCATCTCACTCTCTTTGAATCTTCTTTATCATGCTAGGATTAGCAGGAAAAAGCAAAAAATTTCAGAATTGCACCGTGCAATGTGGAGATATTACTGTTTGTGCATTTACAATATTCATTGATTTTTGCCATTGAAAAACATGTTTTTCATATACCAGAAATGTTTGAAGCTACTGACTGAATGAAAGGAGCTGGCATCTCACTCTCTTTGAATCTTCTTTATCATGCTAGGATTAGCAGGAAAAAGCAAAAAATTTCAGAATTGCACCTTGCAATGTGGAGATATTACTGTTTGTGCATTTACAATATTCATTGATTTTTGCCATTGAAAAACATGTTTTTCATATACCAGAAATGTTTGAAGCTACTGACTGAATGAAAGGAGCTGGCATCTCACTCTCTTTGAATCTTCTTTATCATGCTAGGATTAACAGGAAAAAGCTAAAAATTTCAGAATTGCACCTTGCAATGTGGAGATATTACTGTTTGTGCATTTACAATATTCATTGATTTTTGCCATTGAAAAACGTCCAGAAATGTTTGAAGCTACTGACTGAATGAAAGGAGCTGGCATCTCACTCTCTTTGAATCTTCTTTATCATGCTAGGATTAACAGGAAAAAGCTAAAAATTTCAGAATTGCACCGTGCAATGTGGAGATATTACTGTTTGTGCATTTACAATATTCATTGATTTTTGCCATTGAAAAACATGTTTTTCATATACCAGAAATGTTTGAAGCTACTGACTGAATGAAAGGAGCTGGCATCTCACTCTCTTTGAATCTTCTTTATCATGCTAGGATTAGCAGGAAAAAGCTAAAAATTTCAGAATTGCACCGTGCAATGTGGAGATATTACTGTTTGTGCATTTACAATATTCATTGATTTTTGCCATTGAAAAACATGTTTTTCATATACCAGAAATGTTTGAAGCTACTGACTGAATGAAAGGAGCTGGCATCTCACTCTCTTTGAATCTTCTTTATCATGCTAGGATTAGCAGGAAAAAGCTAAAAATTTCAGAATTGCACTGTGCAATGTGGAGATATTACTGTTTGTGCATTTACAATATTCATTGATTTTTGCCATTGAAAAACATGTTTTTCATACACCAGAAATGTTTGAAGCTACTGACTGAATGAAAGGAGCTGGCATCTCACTCTCTTTGAATCTTCTTTATCATGCTAGGATTAACAGGAAAAAGCTAAAAATTTCAGAATTGCACCGTGCAATGTGGAGATATTACTGTTTGTGCATTTACAATATTCATTGATTTTTGCCATTGAAAAACGTCCAGAAATGTTTGAAGCTACTGACTGAATGAAAGGAGCTGGCATCTCACTCTCTTTGAATCTTCTTTATCATGCTAGGATTAGCAGGAAAAAGCTAAAAATTTCAGAATTGCACCGTGCAATGTGGAGATATTACTGTTTGTGCATTTACAATATTCATTGATTTTTGCCATTGAAAAACATGTTTTTCATATACCAGAAATGTTTGAAGCTACTGACTGAATGAAAGGAGCTGGCATCTCACTCTCTTTGAATCTTCTTTATCATGCTAGGATTAACAGGAAAAAGCTAAAAATTTCAGAATTGCACCTTGCAATGTGGAGATATTACTGTTTGTGCATTTACAATATTCATTGATTTTTGCCATTGAAAAACATGTTTTTCATATACCAGAAATGTTTGAAGCTACTGACTGAATGAAAGGAGCTGGCATCTCACTCTCTTTGAATCTTCTTTATCATGCTAGGATTAGCAGGAAAAAGCAAAAAATTTCAGAATTGCACCGTGCAATGTGGAGATATTACTGTTTGTGCATTTACAATATTCATTGATTTTTGCCATTGAAAAACATGTTTTTCATATACCAGAAATGTTTGAAGCTACTGACTGAATGAAAGGAGCTGGCATCTCACTCTCTTTGAATCTTCTTTATCATGCTAGGATTAACAGGAAAAAGCAAAAAATTTCAGAATTGCACCTTGCAATGTGGAGATATTACTGTTTGTGCATTTACAATATTCATTGATTTTTGCCATTGAAAAACATGTTTTTCATATACCAGAAATGTTTGAAGCTACTGACTGAATGAAAGGAGCTGGCATCTCACTCTCTTTGAATCTTCTTTATCATGCTAGGATTAGCAGGAAAAAGCAAAAAATTTCAGAATTGCACCGTGCAATGTGGAGATATTACTGTTTGTGCATTTACAATATTCATTGATTTTTGCCATTGAAAAACATGTTTTTCATATACCAGAAATGTTTGAAGCTACTGACTGAATGAAAGGAGCTGGCATCTCACTCTCTTTGAATCTTCTTTATCATGCTAGGATTAGCAGGAAAAAGCAAAAAATTTCAGAATTGCACCGTGCAATGTGGAGATATTACTGTTTGTGCATTTACAATATTCATTGATTTTTGCCATTGAAAAACATGTTTTTCATATACCAGAAATGTTTGAAGCTACTGACTGAATGAAAGGAGCTGGCATCTCACTCTCTTTGAATCTTCTTTATCATGCTAGGATTAACAGGAAAAAGCTAAAAATTTCAGAATTGCACCGTGCAATGTGGAGATATTACTGTTTGTGCATTTACAATATTCATTGATTTTTGCCATTGAAAAACGTCCAGAAATGTTTGAAGCTACTGACTGAATGAAAGGAGCTGGCATCTCACTCTCTTTGAATCTTCTTTATCATGCTAGGATTAGCAGGAAAAAGCAAAAAATTTCAGAATTGCACCTTGCAATGTGGAGATATTACTGTTTGTGCATTTACAATATTCATTGATTTTTGCCATTGAAAAACATGTTTTTCATATACCAGAAATGTTTGAAGCTACTGACTGAATGAAAGGAGCTGGCATCTCACTCTCTTTGAATCTTCTTTATCATGCTAGGATTAACAGGAAAAAGCAAAAAATTTCAGAATTGCACCGTGCAATGTGGAGATATTACTGTTTGTGCATTTACAATATTCATTGATTTTTGCCATTGAAAAACATGTTTTTCATATACCAGAAATGTTTGAAGCTACTGACTGAATGAAAGGAGCTGGCATCTCACTCTCTTTGAATCTTCTTTATCATGCTAGGATTAGCAGGAAAAAGCAAAAAATTTCAGAATTGCACCGTGCAATGTGGAGATATTACTGTTTGTGCATTTACAATATTCATTGATTTTTGCCATTGAAAAACATGTTTTTCATATACCAGAAATGTTTGAAGCTACTGACTGAATGAAAGGAGCTGGCATCTCACTCTCTTTGAATCTTCTTTATCATGCTAGGATTAACAGGAAAAAGCTACAAATTTCAGAATTGCACCGTGCAATGTGGAGATATTACTGTTTGTGCATTTACAATATTCATTGATTTTTGCCATTGAAAAACATGTTTTTCATATACCAGAAATGTTTGAAGCTACTGACTGAATGAAAGGAGCTGGCATCTCACTCTCTTTGAATCTTCTTTATCATGCTAGGATTAACAGGAAAAAGCTAAAAATTTCAGAATTGCACCTTGCAATGTGGAGATATTACTGTTTGTGCATTTACAATATTCATTGATTTTTGCCATTGAAAAACATGTTTTTCATATACCAGAAATGTTTGAAGCTACTGACTGAATGAAAGGAGCTGGCATCTCACTCTCTTTGAATCTTCTTTATCATGCTAGGATTAGCAGGAAAAAGCAAAAAATTTCAGAATTGCACCGTGCAATGTGGAGATATTACTGTTTGTGCATTTACAATATTCATTGATTTTTGCCATTGAAAAACGTCCAGAAATGTTTGAAGCTACTGACTGAATGAAAGGAGCTGGCATCTCACTCTCTTTGAATCTTCTTTATCATGCTAGGATTAGCAGGAAAAAGCAAAAAATTTCAGAATTGCACCGTGCAATGTGGAGATATTACTGTTTGTGCATTTACAATATTCATTGATTTTTGCCATTGAAAAACATGTTTTTCATATACCAGAAATGTTTGAAGCTACTGACTGAATGAAAGGAGCTGGCATCTCACTCTCTTTGAATCTTCTTTATCATGCTAGGATTAGCAGGAAAAAGCAAAAAATTTCAGAATTGCACCTTGCAATGTGGAGATATTACTGTTTGTTCATTTACAATATTCATTGATTTTTGCCATTGAAAAACATGTTTTTCATATACCAGAAATGTTTGAAGCTACTGACTGAATGAAAGGAGCTGGCATCTCACTTTCTTTGAATCTTCTTTATCATGCTAGGATTAGCAGGAAAAAGCTAAAAATTTCAGAATTGCACCGTGCAATGTGGAGATATTACTGTTTGTGCATTTACAATATTCATTGATTTTTGCCATTGAAAAATGTCCAGAAATGTTTGAAGCTACTGACTGAATGAAAGGAGCTGGCATCTCACTCTCTTTGAATCTTCTTTATCATGCTAGGATTAGCAGGAAAAAGCTAAAAATTTCAGAATTGCACCGTGCAATGTGGAGATATTACTGTTTGTGCATTTACAATATTCATTGATTTTTGCCATTGAAAAACATGTTTTTCATATACCAGAAATGTTTGAAGCTACTGACTAAATGAAAGGAGCTGGCATCTCACTCTCTTTGAATCTTCTTTATCATGCTAGGATTAACAGGAAAAAGCAAAAAATTTCAGAATTGCACCGTGCAATGTGGAGATATTACTGTTTGTGCATTTACAATATTCATTGATTTTTGCCATTGAAAAACATGTTTTTCATATACCAGAAATGTTTGAAGCTACTGACTGAATGAAAGGAGCTGGCATCTCACTCTCTTTGAATCTTCTTTATCATGCTAGGATTAGCAGGAAAAAGCTAAAAATTTCAGAATTGCACCGTGCAATGTGGAGATATTACTGTTTGTGCATTTACAATATTCATTGATTTTTGCCATTGAAAAACATGTTTTTCATATACCAGAAATGTTTGAAGCTACTGACTGAATGAAAGGAGCTGGCATCTCACTCTCTTTGAATCTTCTTTATCATGCTAGGATTAGCAGGAAAAAGCAAAAAATTTCAGAATTGCACCGTGCAATGTGGAGATATTACTGTTTGTGCATTTACAATATTCATTGATTTTTGCCATTGAAAAACATGTTTTTCATATACCAGAAATGTTTGAAGCTACTGACTGAATGAAAGGAGCTGGCATCTCACTCTCTTTGAATCTTCTTTATCATGCTAGGATTAGCAGGAAAAAGCAAAAAATTTCAGAATTGCACCTTGCAATGTGGAGATATTACTGTTTGTGCATTTACAATATTCATTGATTTTTGCCATTGAAAAACATGTTTTTCATATACCAGAAATGTTTGAAGCTACTGACTGAATGAAAGGAGCTGGCATCTCACTCTCTTTGAATCTTCTTTATCATGCTAGGATTAACAGGAAAAAGCTAAAAATTTCAGAATTGCACCTTGCAATGTGGAGATATTACTGTTTGTGCATTTACAATATTCATTGATTTTTGCCATTGAAAAACGTCCAGAAATGTTTGAAGCTACTGACTGAATGAAAGGAGCTGGCATCTCACTCTCTTTGAATCTTCTTTATCATGCTAGGATTAGCAGGAAA
>NW_027365868.1:0-89666 GCF_046119375.1 Phyllobates terribilis | reverse complement strand
GAATTTTTTTGCTTTTTCCTGCTCCTCTTAGCATGATAAAGAAGATTCAAAGAGAGTGAGATGCCAGCTCCTTTCATTCAGTCAGTAGCTTCAAATCATTTCTGGACGTTTTTCAATGGCAAAAATCAATGAATATTGTAAATGCACAAACAGTAATTTCTCCGCATTGCAAGGTGCAATTCTGAAATTTTTTGCTTTTTCCTGCTCCTCTTAGCATGATAAAGAAGATTCAAAGAGAGTGAGATGCCAGCTCCTTTCAGTCAGTAGCTTCAATCATTTCTGGACATTTTTCAATGGCAAAAATCAATGAATATTGTAAATGCACAAACAGTAATTTCTCCGCATTGCAAGGTGCAATTCTGAAATTTTTTGCTTTTTCCTGCTCCTCTTAGCATGATAAAGAAGATTCAAATAGAGTGAGATGCCAGCTCCTTTCATTCAGTCAGTAGCTTCAAACATTTCTGGTATATGAATAACATGATGTTTTTCAATGGCAAAAATCAATGAATATTGTAGATGCACAAACAGTAATTTCTCCGCATTGCAAGGTGCAATTCTGAAATTTTTTGCTTTTTCCTGCTCCTCTTAGCATGATAAAGAAGATTCAAAGAGACTGAGATGCCAGCTCCTTTCATTCAGTCAGTAGCTTCAATCATTTCTGGACGTTTTTCAATGGCAAAAATCAATGAATATTGTAAATGCACAAACAGTAATTTCTCCGTATTGCAAGGTGCAATTCTGAAATTTTTTGCTTTTCCTGCTCCTCTTAGCATGATAAAGAAGATTCAAAGAGAGTGAGATGCCAGCTCCTTTCATTCAGTCAGTAGCTTCAATCATTTCTGGACGTTTTTCAATGGCAAAAATCAATGAATATTGTAAATGCACAAACAGTAATTTCTCCGCATTGCAAGGTGCAATTCTGAAATTTTTTGCTTTTTCCTGCTCCTCTTAGCATGATAAAGAAGATTCAAAGAGAGTGAGATGCCAGCTCCTTTCATTCAGTCAGTAGCTTCAATCATTTCTGGTATATGAATAACATGATGTTTTTCAATGGCAAAAATCAATGAATATTGTAAATGCACAAACAGTAATTTCTCCGCATTGCAAGGTGCAATTCTGAAATTTTTTGCTTTTTCCTGCTCCTCTTAGCATGATAAAGAAGATTCAAAGAGAGTGAGATGCCAGCTCCTTTCATTCAGTCAGTAGCTTCAATCATTTCTGGACGTTTTTCAATGGCAAAAATCAATGAATATTGTAAATGCACAAACAGTAATTTCTCCGCATTGCAAGGTGCAATTCTGAAATTTTTTGCTTTTTCCTGCTCCTCTTAGCATGATAAAGAAGATTCAAAGAGAGTGAGATGCCAGCTCCTTTCATTCAGTCAGTAGCTTCAAACATTTCTGGTATATGAATAACATGATGTTTTTCAATGGCAAAAATCAATGAATATTGTAAATGCACAAACAGTAATTTCTTCGCATTGCAAGGTGCAATTCTGAAATTTTTTGCTTTTTCAAGCTCCTCTTAGCATGATAAAGAAGATTCAAAGAGAGTGAGATGCCAGCTCCTTTCATTCAGTCAGTAGCTTCAATCATTTCTGGTATATGAATAACATGATGTTTTTCAATGGCAAAAATCAATGAATATTGTAAATGCACAAACAGTAATTTCTCCGCATTGCAAGGTGCAATTCTGAAATTTTTTGCCTTTTCCTGCTCCTCTTAGCATGATAAAGAAGATTCAAAGAGAGTGAGATGCCAGCTCCTTTCATTCAGTCAGTAGCTTCAATCATTTCTGGATGTTTTTCAATGGCAAAAATCAATGAATATTGTAAATGCACAAACAGTAATTTCTCCGCATTGCAAGGTGCAATTCTGAAATTTTTTGCTTTTTCCTGCTCCTCTTAGCATGATAAAGAAGATTCAAAGAGAGTGAGATGCCAGCTCCTTTCATTCAGTCAGTAGCTTCAATCATTTCTGGACGTTTTTCAATGGCAAAAATCAATGAATATTGTAAATGCACAAACAGTAATTTCTCCGCATTGCAAGGTGCAATTCTGAAATTTTTTGCTTTTTTCTGCTCCTCTTAGCATGATAAAGAAGATTCAAAGAGAGTGAGATGCCAGCTCCTTTCATTCAGTCAGTAGCTTCAATCATTTCTGGTATATGAATAACATGATGTTTTTCAATGGCAAAAATCAATGAATATTGTAAATGCACAAACAGTAATTTCTCCGCATTGCAAGGTGCAATTCTGAAATTTTTTGCTTTTTCCTGCTCCTCTTAGCATGATAAAGAAGATTCAAAGAGAGTGAGATGCCAGCTCCTTTCATTCAGTCAGTAGCTTCAATCATTTCTGGACGTTTTTCAATGGCAAAAATCAATGAATATTGTAAATGCACAAACAGTAATTTCTCCGCATTGCAAGGTGCAATTCTGAAATTTTTTGCTTTTTCCTGCTCCTCTTAGCATGATAAAGAAGATTCAAAGAGAGTGAGATGCCAGCTCCTTTCGTTCAGTCAGTAGCTTCAATCATTTCTGGTATATGAATAACATGATGTTTTTCAATGGCAAAAATCAATGAATATTGTAAATGCACAAACAGTAATTTCTCCGCATTGCAAGGTGCAATTCTGAAATTTTTTGCTTTTTCCTGCTCCTCTTAGCATGATAAAGAAGATTCAAAGAGAGTGAGATGCCAGCTCCTTTAATTCAGTCAGTAGCTTCAATCATTTCTGGACGTTTTTCAATGGCAAAAATCAATGAATATTGTAAATGCACAAACAGTAATTTCTCCGCATTGCAAGGTGCAATTCTGAAATTTTTTGCTTTTTCCTGCTCCTCTTAGCATGATAAAGAAGATTCAAAGAGAGTGAGATGCCAGCTCCTTTCATTCAGTCAGTAGCTTCAAACATTTCTGGAATATGAATAACATGATGTTTTTCAATGGCAAAAATCAATGAATATTGTAAATGCACAAACAGTAATTTCTCCGCATTGCAAGGTGCAATTCTGAAATTTTTTGCTTTTTCCTGCTCCTCTTAGCATGATAAAGAAGATTCAAAGAGAGTGAGATGCCAGCTCCTTTCATTCAGTCAGTAGCTTCAATCATTTCTGGATGTTTTTCAATGGCAAAAATCAATGAATATTGTAAATGCACAAACAGTAATTTCTCCGCATTGCAAGGTGCAATTCTGAAATTTTTTGCTTTTTCCTGCTCCTCTTAGCATGATAAAGAAGATTCAAAGAGAGTGAGATGCCAGCTCCTTTCATTCAGTCAGTAGCTTCAATCATTTCTGGACGTTTTTCAATGGCAAAAATCAATGAATATTGTAAATGCACAAACAGTAATTTCTCCGCATTGCAAGGTGCAATTCTGAAATTTTTTGCTTTTTTCTGCTCCTCTTAGCATGATAAAGAAGATTCAAAGAGAGTGAGATGCCAGCTCCTTTCATTCAGTCAGTAGCTTCAATCATTTCTGGACGTTTTTCAATAGCAAAAATCAATGAATATTGTAAATGCACAAACAGTAATTTCTCCGCATTGCAAGGTGCAATTCTGAAATTTTTTGCTTTTTCCTGCTCCTCTTAGCATGATAAAGAAGACTCAAAGAGAGTGAGATGCCAGCTCCTTTCATTCAGTCAGTAGCTTCAATCATTTCTGGACGTTTTTCAATGGCAAAAATCAATGAATATTGTAAATGCACAAGCAGTAATTTCTCCGCATTGCAAGGTGCAATTCTGAAATTTTTTGCTTTTTCCTGCTCCTCTTAGCATGATAAAGAAGATTCAAAGAGAGTGAGATGCCAGCTCCTTTCATTCAGTCAGTAGCTTCAATCATTTCTGGACGTTTTTCAATGGCAAAAATCAATGAATATTGTAAATGCACAAACAGTAATTTCTCCGCATTGCAAGGTGCAATTCTGAAATGTTTTGCTTTTTCCTGCTCCTCTTAGCATGAAAAAGAAGATTCAAAGAGCGTGAGATGCCAGCTCCTTTCATTCAGTCAGTAGCTTCAATCATTTCTGGTATATGAATAACATGATGTTTTTCAATGGTAAAAATCAATGAATATTGTAAATGCACAAACAGTAATTTCTCCGCATTGCAAGGTGCAATTCTGAATTTTTTTGCTTTTTCCTGCTCCTCTTAGCATGATAAAGAAGATTCAAAGAGAGTGAGATGCCAGCTCCTTTCATTCAGTCAGTAGCTTCAATCATTTCTGGACGTTTTTCAATGGCAAAAATCAATGAATATTGTAAATGCACAAACAGTAATTTCTCCGCATTGCAAGGTGCAATTCTGAAATTTTTTGCTTTTTCCTGCTCCTCTTAGCATGATAAAGAAGATTCAAAGAGAGTGAGATGCCAGCTCCTTTCAGTCAGTAGCTTCAATCATTTCTGGACATTTTTCAATGGCAAAAATCAATGAATATTGTAAATGCACAAACAGTAATTTCTCCGCATTGCAAGGTGCAATTCTGAAATTTTTTGCTTTTTCCTGCTCCTCTTAGCATGATAAAGAAGATTCAAATAGAGTGAGATGCCAGCTCCTTTCATTCAGTCAGTAGCTTCAAACATTTCTGGTATATGAATAACATGATGTTTTTCAATGGCAAAAATCAATGAATATTGTAGATGCACAAACAGTAATTTCTCCGCATTGCAAGGTGCAATTCTGAAATTTTTTGCTTTTTCCTGCTCCTCTTAGCATGATAAAGAAGATTCAAAGAGACTGAGATGCCAGCTCCTTTCATTCAGTCAGTAGCTTCAATCATTTCTGGACGTTTTTCAATGGCAAAAATCAATGAATATTGTAAATGCACAAACAGTAATTTCTCCGTATTGCAAGGTGCAATTCTGAAATTTTTTGCTTTTTCCTGCTCCTCTTAGCATGATAAAGAAGATTCAAAGAGAGTGAGATGCCAGCTCCTTTCATTCAGTCAGTAGCTTCAATCATTTCTGGACGTTTTTCAATGGCAAAAATCAATGAATATTGTAAATGCACAAACAGTAATTTCTCCGCATTGCAAGGTGCAATTCTGAAATTTTTTGCTTTTTCCTGCTCCTCTTAGCATGATAAAGAAGATTCAAAGAGAGTGAGATGCCAGCTCCTTTCATTCAGTCAGTAGCTTCAATCATTTCTGGTATATGAATAACATGATGTTTTTCAATGGCAAAAATCAATGAATATTGTAAATGCACAAACAGTAATTTCTCCGCATTGCAAGGTGCAATTCTGAAATTTTTTGCTTTTTCCTGCTCCTCTTAGCATGATAAAGAAGATTCAAAGAGAGTGAGATGCCAGCTCCTTTCATTCAGTCAGTAGCTTCAATCATTTCTGGACGTTTTTCAATGGCAAAAATCAATGAATATTGTAAATGCACAAACAGTAATTTCTCCGCATTGCAAGGTGCAATTCTGAAATTTTTTGCTTTTTCCTGCTCCTCTTAGCATGATAAAGAAGATTCAAAGAGAGTGAGATGCCAGCTCCTTTCATTCAGTCAGTAGCTTCAAACATTTCTGGTATATGAATAACATGATGTTTTTCAATGGCAAAAATCAATGAATATTGTAAATGCACAAACAGTAATTTCTTCGCATTGCAAGGTGCAATTCTGAAATTTTTTGCTTTTTCAAGCTCCTCTTAGCATGATAAAGAAGATTCAAAGAGAGTGAGATGCCAGCTCCTTTCATTCAGTCAGTAGCTTCAATCATTTCTGGTATATGAATAACATGATGTTTTTCAATGGCAAAAATCAATGAATATTGTAAATGCACAAACAGTAATTTCTCCGCATTGCAAGGTGCAATTCTGAAATTTTTTGCCTTTTCCTGCTCCTCTTAGCATGATAAAGAAGATTCAAAGAGAGTGAGATGCCAGCTCCTTTCATTCAGTCAGTAGCTTCAATCATTTCTGGATGTTTTTCAATGGCAAAAATCAATGAATATTGTAAATGCACAAACAGTAATTTCTCCGCATTGCAAGGTGCAATTCTGAAATTTTTTGCTTTTTCCTGCTCCTCTTAGCATGATAAAGAAGATTCAAAGAGAGTGAGATGCCAGCTCCTTTCATTCAGTCAGTAGCTTCAATCATTTCTGGACGTTTTTCAATGGCAAAAATCAATGAATATTGTAAATGCACAAACAGTAATTTCTCCGCATTGCAAGGTGCAATTCTGAAATTTTTTGCTTTTTTCTGCTCCTCTTAGCATGATAAAGAAGATTCAAAGAGAGTGAGATGCCAGCTCCTTTCATTCAGTCAGTAGCTTCAATCATTTCTGGTATATGAATAACATGATGTTTTTCAATGGCAAAAATCAATGAATATTGTAAATGCACAAACAGTAATTTCTCCGCATTGCAAGGTGCAATTCTGAAATTTTTTGCTTTTTCCTGCTCTTCTTAGCATGATAAAGAAGATTCAAAGAGAGTGAGATGCCAGCTCCTTTCATTCAGTCAGTAGCTTCAATCATTTCTGGACGTTTTTCAATGGCAAAAATCAATGAATATTGTAAATGCACAAACAGTAATTTCTCCGCATTGCAAGGTGCAATTCTGAAATTTTTTGCTTTTTCCTGCTCCTCTTAGCATGATAAAGAAGATTCAAAGAGAGTGAGATGCCAGCTCCTTTCATTCAGTCAGTAGCTTCAATCATTTCTGGTATATGAATAACATGATGTTTTTCAATGGCAAAAATCAATGAATATTGTAAATGCACAAACAGTAATTTCTCCGCATTGCAAGGTGCAATTCTGAAATTTTTTGCTTTTTCCTGCTCCTCTTAGCATGATAAAGAAGATTCAAAGAGAGTGAGATGCCAGCTCCTTTAATTCAGTCAGTAGCTTCAATCATTTCTGGACGTTTTTCAATGGCAAAAATCAATGAATATTGTAAATGCACAAACAGTAATTTCTCCGCATTGCAAGGTGCAATTCTGAAATTTTTTGCTTTTTCCTGCTCCTCTTAGCATGATAAAGAAGATTCAAAGAGAGTGAGATGCCAGCTCCTTTCATTCAGTCAGTAGCTTCAAACATTTCTGGAATATGAATAACATGATGTTTTTCAATGGCAAAAATCAATGAATATTGTAAATGCACAAACAGTAATTTCTCCGCATTGCAAGGTGCAATTCTGAAATTTTTTGCTTTTTCCTGCTCCTCTTAGCATGATAAAGAAGATTCAAAGAGAGTGAGATGCCAGCTCCTTTCATTCAGTCAGTAGCTTCAATCATTTCTGGACGTTTTTCAATGGCAAAAATCAATGAATATTGTAAATGCACAAGCAGTAATTTCTCCGCATTGCAAGGTGCAATTCTGAAATTTTTTGCTTTTTCCTGCTCCTCTTAGCATGATAAAGAAGATTCAAAGAGAGTGAGATGCCAGCTCCTTTCATTCAGTCAGTAGCTTCAATCATTTCTGGACGTTTTTCAATGGCAAAAATCAATGAATATTGTAAATGCACAAACAGTAATTTCTCCGCATTGCAAGGTGCAATTCTGAAATGTTTTGCTTTTTCCTGCTCCTCTTAGCATGAAAAAGAAGATTCAAAGAGCGTGAGATGCCAGCTCCTTTCATTCAGTCAGTAGCTTCAATCATTTCTGGTATATGAATAACATGATGTTTTTCAATGGTAAAAATCAATGAATATTGTAAATGCACAAACAGTAATTTCTCCGCATTGCAAGGTGCAATTCTGAATTTTTTTGCTTTTTCCTGCTCCTCTTAGCATGATAAAGAAGATTCAAAGAGAGTGAGATGCCAGCTCCTTTCATTCAGTCAGTAGCTTCAATCATTTCTGGACGTTTTTCAATGGCAAAAATCAATGAATATTGTAAATGCACAAACAGTAATTTCTCCGCATTGCAAGGTGCAATTCTGAAATTTTTTGCTTTTTCCTGCTCCTCTTAGCATGATAAAGAAGATTCAAAGAGAGTGAGATGCCAGCTCCTTTCAGTCAGTAGCTTCAATCATTTCTGGACATTTTTCAATGGCAAAAATCAATGAATATTGTAAATGCACAAACAGTAATTTCTCCGCATTGCAAGGTGCAATTCTGAAATTTTTTGCTTTTTCCTGCTCCTCTTAGCATGATAAAGAAGATTCAAATAGAGTGAGATGCCAGCTCCTTTCATTCAGTCAGTAGCTTCAAACATTTCTGGTATATGAATAACATGATGTTTTTCAATGGCAAAAATCAATGAATATTGTAAATGCACAAACAGTAATTTCTCCGTATTGCAAGGTGCAATTCTGAAATTTTTTGCTTTTTCCTGCTCCTCTTAGCATGATAAAGAAGATTCAAAGAGAGTGAGATGCCAGCTCCTTTCATTCAGTCAGTAGCTTCAATCATTTCTGGACGTTTTTCAATGGCAAAAATCAATGAATATTGTAAATGCACAAACAGTAATTTCTCCGCATTGCAAGGTGCAATTCTGAAATTTTTTGCTTTTTCCTGCTCCTCTTAGCATGATAAAGAAGATTCAAAGAGAGTGAGATGCCAGCTCCTTTCATTCAGTCAGTAGCTTCAATCATTTCTGGTATATGAATAACATGATGTTTTTCAATGGCAAAAATCAATGAATATTGTAAATGCACAAACAGTAATTTCTCCGCATTGCAAGGTGCAATTCTGAAATTTTTTGCTTTTTCCTGCTCCTCTTAGCATGATAAAGAAGATTCAAAGAGAGTGAGATGCCAGCTCCTTTCATTCAGTCAGTAGCTTCAATCATTTCTGGACGTTTTTCAATGGCAAAAATCAATGAATATTGTAAATGCACAAACAGTAATTTCTCCGCATTGCAAGGTGCAATTCTGAAATTTTTTGCTTTTTCCTGCTCCTCTTAGCATGATAAAGAAGATTCAAAGAGAGTGAGATGCCAGCTCCTTTCATTCAGTCAGTAGCTTCAAACATTTCTGGTATATGAATAACATGATGTTTTTCAATGGCAAAAATCAATGAATATTGTAAATGCACAAACAGTAATTTCTTCGCATTGCAAGGTGCAATTCTGAAATTTTTTGCTTTTTCAAGCTCCTCTTAGCATGATAAAGAAGATTCAAAGAGAGTGAGATGCCAGCTCCTTTCATTCAGTCAGTAGCTTCAATCATTTCTGGTATATGAATAACATGATGTTTTTCAATGGCAAAAATCAATGAATATTGTAAATGCACAAACAGTAATTTCTCCGCATTGCAAGGTGCAATTCTGAAATTTTTTGCCTTTTCCTGCTCCTCTTAGCATGATAAAGAAGATTCAAAGAGAGTGAGATGCCAGCTCCTTTCATTCAGTCAGTAGCTTCAATCATTTCTGGATGTTTTTCAATGGCAAAAATCAATGAATATTGTAAATGCACAAACAGTAATTTCTCCGCATTGCAAGGTGCAATTCTGAAATTTTTTGCTTTTTCCTGCTCCTCTTAGCATGATAAAGAAGATTCAAAGAGAGTGAGATGCCAGCTCCTTTCATTCAGTCAGTAGCTTCAATCATTTCTGGACGTTTTTCAATGGCAAAAATCAATGAATATTGTAAATGCACAAACAGTAATTTCTCCGCATTGCAAGGTGCAATTCTGAAATTTTTTGCTTTTTTCTGCTCCTCTTAGCATGATAAAGAAGATTCAAAGAGAGTGAGATGCCAGCTCCTTTCATTCAGTCAGTAGCTTCAATCATTTCTGGTATATGAATAACATGATGTTTTTCAATGGCAAAAATCAATGAATATTGTAAATGCACAAACAGTAATTTCTCCGCATTGCAAGGTGCAATTCTGAAATTTTTTGCTTTTTCCTGCTCCTCTTAGCATGATAAAGAAGATTCAAAGAGAGTGAGATGCCAGCTCCTTTCATTCAGTCAGTAGCTTCAATCATTTCTGGACGTTTTTCAATGGCAAAAATCAATGAATATTGTAAATGCACAAACAGTAATTTCTCCGCATTGCAAGGTGCAATTCTGAAATTTTTTGCTTTTTCCTGCTCCTCTTAGCATGATAAAGAAGATTCAAAGAGAGTGAGATGCCAGCTCCTTTCATTCAGTCAGTAGCTTCAATCATTTCTGGTATATGAATAACATGATGTTTTTCAATGGCAAAAATCAATGAATATTGTAAATGCACAAACAGTAATTTCTCCGCATTGCAAGGTGCAATTCTGAAATTTTTTGCTTTTTCCTGCTCCTCTTAGCATGATAAAGAAGATTCAAAGAGAGTGAGATGCCAGCTCCTTTAATTCAGTCAGTAGCTTCAATCATTTCTGGACGTTTTTCAATGGCAAAAATCAATGAATATTGTAAATGCACAAACAGTAATTTCTCCGCATTGCAAGGTGCAATTCTGAAATTTTTTGCTTTTTCCTGCTCCTCTTAGCATGATAAAGAAGATTCAAAGAGAGTGAGATGCCAGCTCCTTTCATTCAGTCAGTAGCTTCAAACATTTCTGGAATATGAATAACATGATGTTTTTCAATGGCAAAAATCAATGAATATTGTAAATGCACAAACAGTAATTTCTCCGCATTGCAAGGTGCAATTCTGAAATTTTTTGCTTTTTCCTGCTCCTCTTAGCATGATAAAGAAGATTCAAAGAGAGTGAGATGCCAGCTCCTTTCATTCAGTCAGTAGCTTCAATCATTTCTGGATGTTTTTCAATGGCAAAAATCAATGAATATTGTAAATGCACAAACAGTAATTTCTCCGCATTGCAAGGTGCAATTCTGAAATTTTTTGCTTTTTCCTGCTCCTCTTAGCATGATAAAGAAGATTCAAAGAGAGTGAGATGCCAGCTCCTTTCATTCAGTCAGTAGCTTCAATCATTTCTGGACGTTTTTCAATGGCAAAAATCAATGAATATTGTAAATGCACAAACAGTAATTTCTCCGCATTGCAAGGTGCAATTCTGAAATTTTTTGCTTTTTTCTGCTCCTCTTAGCATGATAAAGAAGATTCAAAGAGAGTGAGATGCCAGCTCCTTTCATTCAGTCAGTAGCTTCAATCATTTCTGGTATATGAATAACATGATGTTTTTCAATGGCAAAAATCAATGAATATTGTAAATGCACAAACAGTAATTTCTCCGCATTGCAAGGTGCAATTCTGAAATTTTTTGCTTTTTCCTGCTCCTCTTAGCATGATAAAGAAGATTCAAAGAGAGTGAGATGCCAGCTCCTTTAATTCAGTCAGTAGCTTCAATCATTTCTGGACGTTTTTCAATGGCAAAAATCAATGAATATTGTAAATGCACAAACAGTAATTTCTCCGCATTGCAAGGTGCAATTCTGAAATTTTTTGCTTTTTCCTGCTCCTCTTAGCATGATAAAGAAGATTCAAAGAGAGTGAGATGCCAGCTCCTTTCATTCAGTCAGTAGCTTCAAACATTTCTGGAATATGAATAACATGATGTTTTTCAATGGCAAAAATCAATGAATATTGTAAATGCACAAACAGTAATTTCTCCGCATTGCAAGGTGCAATTCTGAAATTTTTTGCTTTTTCCTGCTCCTCTTAGCATGATAAAGAAGATTCAAAGAGAGTGAGATGCCAGCTCCTTTCATTCAGTCAGTAGCTTCAATCATTTCTGGACGTTTTTCAATGGCAAAAATCAATGAATATTGTAAATGCACAAACAGTAATTTCTCCGCATTGCAAGGTGCAATTCTGAAATTTTTTGCTTTTTCCTGCTCCTCTTAGCATGATAAAGAAGATTCAAAGAGAATGAGATGCCAGCTCCTTTCATTCAGTCAGTAGCTTCAATCATTTCTGGACGTTTTTCAACGGCAAAAATCAATGAATATTGTAAATGCACAAACAGTAATTTCTCCGCATTGCAAGGTGCAATTCTGAAATTTTTTGCTTTTTCCTGCTCCTCTTAGCATGATAAAGAAGATTCAAAGAGAGTGAGATGCCAGCTCCTTTCATTCAGTCAGTAGCTTCAATCATTTCTGGACGTTTTTCAATAGCAAAAATCAATGAATATTGTAAATGCACAAACAGTAATTTCTCCGCATTGCAAGGTGCAATTCTGAAATTTTTTGCTTTTTCCTGCTCCTCTTAGCATGATAAAGAAGATTCAAAGAGAGTGAGATGCCAGCTCCTTTCATTCAGTCAGTAGCTTTAATCATTTCTGGACGTTTTTCAATGGCAAAAATCAATGAATATTGTAAATGCACAAACAGTAATTTCTCCGCATTGCAAGGTGCAATTCTGAAATTTTTTGCTTTTTCCTGCTCCTCTTAGCATGATAAAGAAGACTCAAAGAGAGTGAGATGCCAGCTCCTTTCATTCAGTCAGTAGCTTCAATCATTTCTGGACGTTTTTCAATGGCAAAAATCAATGAATATTGTAAATGCACAAGCAGTAATTTCTCCGCATTGCAAGGTGCAATTCTGAAATTTTTTGTTTTTCCTGCTCCTCTTAGCATGATAAAGAAGATTCAAAGAGAGTGAGATGCCAGCTCCTTTCATTCAGTCAGTAGCTTCAATCATTTCTGGACGTTTTTCAATGGCAAAAATCAATGAATATTGTAAATGCACAAACAGTAATTTCTCCGCATTGCAAGGTGCAATTCTGAAATTTTTTGCTTTTTCCTGCTCCTCTTAGCATGATAAAGAAGATTCAAAGAGAGTGAGATGCCAGCTCCTTTCATTCAGTCAGTAGCTTCAATCATTTCTGGTATATGAATAACATGATGTTTTTCAATGGCAAAAATAAATGAATATTGTAAATGCACAAACAGTAATTTCTCCGCATTGCAAGGTGCAATTCTGAAATTTTTTGCTTTTTCCTGCTCCTCTTAGCATGATAAAGAAGATTCAAAGAGAGTGAGATGCCAGCTCCTTTCATTCAGTCAGTAGCTTCAATCATTTCTGGTATATGAATAACATGATGTTTTTCAATGGCAAAAATCAATGAATATTGTAAATGCACAAACAGTAATTTCTCCGCATTGCAAGGTGCAATTCTGAAATTTTTTGCCTTTTCCTGCTCCTCTTAGCATGATAAAGAAGATTCAAAGAGAGTGAGATGCCAGCTCCTTTCATTCAGTCAGTAGCTTCAATCATTTCTGGATGTTTTTCAATGGCAAAAATCAATGAATATTGTAAATGCACAAACAGTAATTTCTCCGCATTGCAAGGTGCAATTCTGAAATTTTTTGCTTTTTCCTGCTCCTCTTAGCATGATAAAGAAGATTCAAAGAGAGTGAGATGCCAGCTCCTTTCATTCAGTCAGTAGCTTCAATCATTTCTGGACGTTTTTCAATGGCAAAAATCAATGAATATTGTAAATGCACAAACAGTAATTTCTCCGCATTGCAAGGTGCAATTCTGAAATTTTTTGCTTTTTTCTGCTCCTCTTAGCATGATAAAGAAGATTCAAAGAGAGTGAGATGCCAGCTCCTTTCATTCAGTCAGTAGCTTCAATCATTTCTGGTATATGAATAACATGATGTTTTTCAATGGCAAAAATCAATGAATATTGTAAATGCACAAACAGTAATTTCTCCGCATTGCAAGGTGCAATTCTGAAATTTTTTGCTTTTTCCTGCTCCTCTTAGCATGATAAAGAAGATTCAAAGAGAGTGAGATGCCAGCTCCTTTCATTCAGTCAGTAGCTTTAATCATTTCTGGACGTTTTTCAATGGCAAAAATCAATGAATATTGTAAATGCACAAACAGTAATTTCTCCGCATTGCAAGGTGCAATTCTGAAATTTTTTGCTTTTTCCTGCTCCTCTTAGCATGATAAAGAAGACTCAAAGAGAGTGAGATGCCAGCTCCTTTCATTCAGTCAGTAGCTTCAATCATTTCTGGACGTTTTTCAATGGCAAAAATCAATGAATATTGTAAATGCACAAGCAGTAATTTCTCCGCATTGCAAGGTGCAATTCTGAAATTTTTTGTTTTTCCTGCTCCTCTTAGCATGATAAAGAAGATTCAAAGAGAGTGAGATGCCAGCTCCTTTCATTCAGTCAGTAGCTTCAATCATTTCTGGACGTTTTTCAATGGCAAAAATCAATGAATATTGTAAATGCACAAACAGTAATTTCTCCGCATTGCAAGGTGCAATTCTGAAATTTTTTGCTTTTTCCTGCTCCTCTTAGCATGATAAAGAAGATTCAAAGAGAGTGAGATGCCAGCTCCTTTCATTCAGTCAGTAGCTTCAATCATTTCTGGTATATGAATAACATGATGTTTTTCAATGGCAAAAATAAATGAATATTGTAAATGCACAAACAGTAATTTCTCCGCATTGCAAGGTGCAATTCTGAAATTTTTTGCTTTTTCCTGCTCCTCTTAGCATGATAAAGAAGATTCAAAGAGAGTGAGATGCCAGCTCCTTTCATTCAGTCAGTAGCTTCAATCATTTCTGGTATATGAATAACATGATGTTTTTCAATGGCAAAAATCAATGAATATTGTAAATGCACAAACAGTAATTTCTCCGCATTGCAAGGTGCAATTCTGAAATTTTTTGCCTTTTCCTGCTCCTCTTAGCATGATAAAGAAGATTCAAAGAGAGTGAGATGCCAGCTCCTTTCATTCAGTCAGTAGCTTCAATCATTTCTGGATGTTTTTCAATGGCAAAAATCAATGAATATTGTAAATGCACAAACAGTAATTTCTCCGCATTGCAAGGTGCAATTCTGAAATTTTTTGCTTTTTCCTGCTCCTCTTAGCATGATAAAGAAGATTCAAAGAGAGTGAGATGCCAGCTCCTTTCATTCAGTCAGTAGCTTCAATCATTTCTGGACGTTTTTCAATGGCAAAAATCAATGAATATTGTAAATGCACAAACAGTAATTTCTCCGCATTGCAAGGTGCAATTCTGAAATTTTTTGCTTTTTTCTGCTCCTCTTAGCATGATAAAGAAGATTCAAAGAGAGTGAGATGCCAGCTCCTTTCATTCAGTCAGTAGCTTCAATCATTTCTGGTATATGAATAACATGATGTTTTTCAATGGCAAAAATCAATGAATATTGTAAATGCACAAACAGTAATTTCTCCGCATTGCAAGGTGCAATTCTGAAATTTTTTGCTTTTTCCTGCTCCTCTTAGCATGATAAAGAAGATTCAAAGAGAGTGAGATGCCAGCTCCTTTCATTCAGTCAGTAGCTTCAATCATTTCTGGACGTTTTTCAATGGCAAAAATCAATGAATATTGTAAATGCACAAACAGTAATTTCTCCGCATTGCAAGGTGCAATTCTGAAATTTTTTGCTTTTTCCTGCTCCTCTTAGCATGATAAAGAAGATTCAAAGAGAGTGAGATGCCAGCTCCTTTCATTCAGTCAGTAGCTTCAATCATTTCTGGTATATGAATAACATGATGTTTTTCAATGGCAAAAATCAATGAATATTGTAAATGCACAAACAGTAATTTCTCCTCATTGCAAGGTGCAATTCTGAAATTTTTTGCTTTTTCCTGCTCCTCTTAGCATGATAAAGAAGATTCAAAGAGAGTGAGATGCCAGCTCCTTTAATTCAGTCAGTAGCTTCAATCATTTCTGGACGTTTTTCAAAGGCAAAAATCAATGAATATTGTAAATGCACAAACAGTAATTTCTCCGCATTGCAAGGTGCAATTCTGAAATTTTTTGCTTTTTCCTGCTCCTCTTAGCATGATAAAGAAGATTCAAAGAGAGTGAGATGCCAGCTCCTTTCATTCAGTCAGTAGCTTCAAACATTTCTGGAATATGAATAACATGATGTTTTTCAATGGCAAAAATCAATGAATATTGTAAATGCACAAACAGTAATTTCTCCGCATTGCAAGGTGCAATTCTGAAATTTTTTGCTTTTTCCTGCTCCTCTTAGCATGATAAAGAAGATTCAAAGAGAGTGAGATGCCAGCTCCTTTCATTCAGTCGGTAGCTTCAATCATTTCTGGATGTTTTTCAATGGCAAAAATCAATGAATATTGTAAATGCACAAACAGTAATTTCTCCGCATTGCAAGGTGCAATTCTGAAATTTTTTGCTTTTTCCTGCTCCTCTTAGCATGATAAAGAAGATTCAAAGAGAGTGAGATGCCAGCTCCTTTCATTCAGTCAGTAGCTTCAATCATTTCTGGACGTTTTTCAATGGCAAAAATCAATGAATATTGTAAATGCACAAACAGTAATTTCTCCGCATTGCAAGGTGCAATTCTGAAATTTTTTGCTTTTTTCTGCTCCTCTTAGCATGATAAAGAAGATTCAAAGAGAGTGAGATGCCAGCTCCTTTCATTCAGTCAGTAGCTTCAATCATTTCTGGTATATGAATAACATGATGTTTTTCAATGGCAAAAATCAATGAATATTGTAAATGCACAAACAGTAATTTCTCCGCATTGCAAGGTGCAATTCTGAATTTTTTTGCTTTTTCCTGCTCCTCTTAGCATGATAAAGAAGATTCAAAGAGAGTGAGATGCCAGCTCCTTTAATTCAGTCAGTAGCTTCAATCATTTGTGGACGTTTTTCAATGGCAAAAATCAATGAATATTGTAAATGCACAAACAGTAATTTCTCCGCATTGCAAGGTGCAATTCTGAAATTTTTTGCTTTTTCCTGCTCCTCTTAGCATGATAAAGAAGATTCAAAGAGAGTGAGATGCCAGCTCCTTTCATTCAGTCAGTAGCTTCAAACATTTCTGGAATATGAATAACATGATGTTTTTCAATGGCAAAAATCAATGAATATTGTAAATGCACAAACAGTAATTTCTCCGCATTGCAAGGTGCAATTCTGAAATTTTTTGCTTTTTCCTGCTCCTCTTAGCATGATAAAGAAGATTCAAAGAGAGTGAGATGCCAGCTCCTTTCATTCAGTCAGTAGCTTCAATCATTTCTGGACGTTTTTCAATGGCAAAAATCAATGAATATTGTAAATGCACAAACAGTAATTTCTCCGCATTGCAAGGTACAATTCTGAAATTTTTTGCTTTTTCCTGCTCCTCTTAGCATGATAAAGAAGATTCAAAGAGAATGAGATGCCAGCTCCTTTCATTCAGTCAGTAGCTTCAATCATTTCTGGACGTTTTTCAACGGCAAAAATCAATGAATATTGTAAATGCACAAACAGTAATTTCTCCGCATTGCAAGGTGCAATTCTGAAATTTTTTGCTTTTTCCTGCTCCTCTTAGCATGATAAAGAAGATTCAAAGAGAGTGAGATGCCAGCTCCTTTCATTCAGTCAGTAGCTTCAATCATTTCTGGACGTTTTTCAATAGCAAAAATCAATGAATATTGTAAATGCACAAACAGTAATTTCTCCGCATTGCAAGGTGCAATTCTGAAATTTTTTGCTTTTTCCTGCTCCTCTTAGCATGATAAAGAAGATTCAAAGAGAGTGAGATGCCAGCTCCTTTCATTCAGTCAGTAGCTTTAATCATTTCTGGACGTTTTTCAATGGCAAAAATCAATGAATATTGTAAATGCACAAACAGTAATTTCTCCGCATTGCAAGGTGCAATTCTGAAATTTTTTGCTTTTTCCTGCTCCTCTTAGCATGATAAAGAAGACTCAAAGAGAGTGAGATGCCAGCTCCTTTCATTCAGTCAGTAGCTTCAATCATTTCTGGACGTTTTTCAATGGCAAAAATCAATGAATATTGTAAATGCACAAGCAGTAATTTCTCCGCATTGCAAGGTGCAATTCTGAAATTTTTTGCTTTTTCCTGCTCCTCTTAGCATGATAAAGAAGATTCAAAGAGAGTGAGATGCCAGCTCCTTTCATTCAGTCAGTAGCTTCAATCATTTCTGGACGTTTTTCAATGGCAAAAATCAATGAATATTGTAAATGCACAAACAGTAATTTCTCCGCATTGCAAGGTGCAATTCTGAAATGTTTTGCTTTTTCCTGCTCCTCTTAGCATGAAAAAGAAGATTCAAAGAGCGTGAGATGCCAGCTCCTTTCATTCAGTCAGTAGCTTCAATCATTTCTGGTATATGAATAACATGATGTTTTTCAATGGTAAAAATCAATGAATATTGTAAATGCACAAACAGTAATTTCTCCGCATTGCAAGGTGCAATTCTGAATTTTTTTGCTTTTTCCTGCTCCTCTTAGCATGATAAAGAAGATTCAAAGAGAGTGAGATGCCAGCTCCTTTCATTCAGTCAGTAGCTTCAATCATTTCTGGACGTTTTTCAATGGCAAAAATCAATGAATATTGTAAATGCACAAACAGTAATTTCTCCGCATTGCAAGGTGCAATTCTGAAATTTTTTGCTTTTTCCTGCTCCTCTTAGCATGATAAAGAAGATTCAAAGAGAGTGAGATGCCAGCTCCTTTCAGTCAGTAGCTTCAATCATTTCTGGACATTTTTCAATGGCAAAAATCAATGAATATTGTAAATGCACAAACAGTAATTTCTCCGCATTGCAAGGTGCAATTCTGAAATTTTTTGCTTTTTCCTGCTCCTCTTAGCATGATAAAGAAGATTCAAATAGAGTGAGATGCCAGCTCCTTTCATTCAGTCAGTAGCTTCAAACATTTCTGGTATATGAATAACATGATGTTTTTCAATGGCAAAAATCAATGAATATTGTAGATGCACAAACAGTAATTTCTCCGCATTGCAAGGTGCAATTCTGAAATTTTTTGCTTTTTCCTGCTCCTCTTAGCATGATAAAGAAGATTCAAAGAGACTGAGATGCCAGCTCCTTTCATTCAGTCAGTAGCTTCAATCATTTCTGGACGTTTTTCAATGGCAAAAATCAATGAATATTGTAAATGCACAAACAGTAATTTCTCCGCATTGCAAGGTGCAATTCTGAAATTTTTTGCTTTTTCCTGCTCCTCTTAGCATGATAAAGAAGATTCAAAGAGAGTGAGATGCCAGCTCCTTTCATTCAGTCAGTAGCTTCAAACATTTCTGGTATATGAATAACATGATGTTTTTCAATGGCAAAAATCAATGAATATTGTAAATGCACAAACAGTAATTTCTTCGCATTGCAAGGTGCAATTCTGAAATTTTTTGCTTTTTCCTGCTCCTCTTAGCATGATAAAGAAGATTCAAAGAGAGTGAGATGCCAGCTCCTTTCATTCAGTCAGTAGCTTCAAACATTTCTGGTATATGAATAACATGATGTTTTTCAATGGCAAAAATCAATGAATATTGTAAATGCACAAACAGTAATTTCTCCGCATTGCAAGGTGCAATTCTGAAATTTTTTGCTTTTTCCTGCTCCTCTTAGCATGATAAAGAAGATTCAAAGAGAGTGAGATGCCAGCTCCTTTCATTCAGTCAGTAGCTTCAATCATTTCTGGACGTTTTTCAATGGCAAAAATCAATGAATATTGTAAATGCACAAACAGTAATTTCTCCGCATTGCAAGGTGCAATTCTGAAATTTTTTGCTTTTTCCTGCTCCTCTTAGCATGATAAAGAAGATTCAAAGAGAGTGAGATGCCAGCTCCTTTCATTCAGTCAGTAGCTTCAATCATTTCTGGACGTTTTTCAATGGCAAAAATCAATGAATATTGTAAATGCACAAACAGTAATTTCTCCGCATTGCAAGGTGCAATTCTGAAATTTTTTGCTTTTTCCTGCTCCTCTTAGTATGATAAAGAAGATTCAAAGAGAGTGAGATGCCAGCTCCTTTCATTCAGTCAGTAGCTTCAAACATTTCTGGTATATGAATAACATGATGTTTTTCAATGGCAAAAATCAATGAATATTGTAAATGCACAAACAGTAATTTCTCCGCATTGCAAGGTGCAATTCTGAAATTTTTTGCTTTTTCCTGCTCCTCTTAGCATGATAAAGAAGATTCAAAGAGAGTGAGATGCCAGCTCCTTTCATTCAGTCAGTAGCTTCAATCATTTCTGGTATATGAATAACATGATGTTTTTCAATGGCAAAAATTAATGAATATTGTAAATGCACAAACAGTAATTTCTCCGCATTGCAAGGTGCAATTCTGAAATTTTTTGCTTTTTCCTGCTCCTCTTAGCATGATAAAGAAGATTCAAAGAGAGTGAGATGCCAGCTCCTTTCATTCAGTCAGTAGCTTCAATCATTTCTGGACGTTTTTCAATGGCAAAAATCAATGAATATTGTAAATGCACAAACAGTAATTTCTCCGCATTGAAGGTGCAATTCTGAAATTTTTTGCTTTTTCCTGCTCCTCTTAGCATGATAAAGAAGATTCAAAGAGAGTGAGATGCCAGCTCCTTTCATTCAGTCAGTAGCTTCAAACATTTCTGGTATATGAATAACATGATGTTTTTCAATGGCAAAAATCAATGAATATTGTAAATGCACAAACAGTAATGTCTCCGCATTGCAAGGTGCAATTCTGAAATTTTTTGCTTTTTCCTGCTCCTCTTAGCATGATAAAGAAGATTCAAAGAGAGTGAGATGAGAGCTCCTTTCATTCAGTCAGTAGCTTCAATCATTTCTGGACGTTTTTCAATGGCAAAAATCAATGAATATTGTAAATGCACAAACAGTAATTTCTCCGCATTGCAAGGTGCAATTCTGAAATGTTTTGCTTTTTCCTGCTCCTCTTAGCATGATAAAGAAGATTCAAAGACAGTGAGATGCCAGCTCCTTTCATTCAGTCAGTAGCTTCAATCATTTCTGGACGTTTTTCAATGGCAAAAATCAATGAATATTGTAAATGCACAAACAGTAATTTCTCCGCATTGCAAGGTGCAATTCTGAAATTTTTTGCTTTTTCCTGCTCCTCTTAGCATGATAAAGAAGATTCAAAGAGAGTGATATGCCAGCTCCTTTCATTCAGTCAGTAGCTTCAATCATTTCTGGTATATGAATAACATGATGTTTTTCAATGGCAAAAATCAATGAATATTGTAAATGCACAAACAGTAATTTCTCCGCATTGCAAGGTGCAATTCTGAAATTTTTTGCTTTTTCCTGCTCCTCTTAGCATGATAAAGAAGATTCAAAGAGAGTGAGATGCCAGCTCCTTTCATTCAGTCAGTAGCTTCAATCAATTCTGGACGTTTTTCAATGGCAAAAATCAATGAATATTGTAAATGCACAAACAGTAATTTCTCCGCATTGCAAGGTGCAATTCTGAAATTTTTTGCTTTTTCCTGCTCCTCTTAGCATGGTAAAGAAGACTCAAAGAGAGTGAGATGCCAGCTCCTTTCATTCAGTCAGTAGCTTCAATCATTTCTGGACGTTTTTCAATGGCAAAAATCAATGAATATTGTAGATGCACAAACAGTAATTTCTCCGCATTGCAAGGTGCAATTCTGAAATTTTTTGCTTTTTCCTGCTCCTCTTAGCATGATAAAGAAGAATCAAAGAGACTGAGATGCCAGCTCCTTTCATTCAGTCAGTAGCTTCAATCATTTCTGGACGTTTTTCAATGGCAAAAATCAATGAATATTGTAAATGCACAAACAGTAATTTCTCCGCATTGCAAGGTGCAATTCTGAAATTTTTTGCTTTTTCCTGCTCCTCTTAGCATGATAAAGAAGATTCAAAGAGAGTGAGATGCCAGCTCCTTTCATTCAGTCAGTAGCTTCAATCATTTCTGGATGTTTTTCAATGGCAAAAATCAATGAATATTGTAAATGCACAAACAGTAATTTCTCCGCATTGCAAGGTGCAATTCTGAAATTTTTTGCTTTTTCCTGCTCCTCTTAGCATGATAAAGAAGATTCAAAGAGAGTGAGATGCCAGCTCCTTTCATTCAGTCAGTAGCTTCAATCATTTCTGGACGTTTTTCAATGGCAAAAATCAATGAATATTGTAAATGCACAAACAGTAATTTCTCCGCATTGCAAGGTGCAATTCTGAAATTTTTTGCTTTTTCCTGCTCCTCTTAGCATGATAAAGAAGATTCAAAGAGAGTGAGATGCCAGCTCCTTTCATTCAGTCAGTAGCATCAAACATTTCTGGTATATGAATAACATGATGTTTTTCAATGGCAAAAATCAATGAATATTGTAAATGCACAAACAGTAATTTCTTCGCATTGCAAGGTGCAATTCTGAAATTTTTTGCTTTTTCCTGCTCCTCTTAGCATGATAAAGAAGATTCAAAGAGAGTGAGATGCCAGCTCCTTTCATTCAGTCAGTAGCTTCAAACATTTCTGGTATATGAATAACATGATGTTTTTCAATGGCGGCAAAAATCAATGAATATTGTAAATGCACAAACAGTAATTTCTCCGCATTGCAAGGTGCAATTCTGAAATTTTTTGCTTTTTCCTGCTCCTCTTAGCATGATAAAGAAGATTCAAAGAGAGTGAGATGCCAGCTCCTTTCATTCAGTCAGTAGCTTCAATCATTTCTGGACGTTTTTCAATGGCAAAAATCAATGAATATTGTAAATGCACAAACAGTAATTTCTCCGCATTGCAAGGTGCAATTCTGAAATTTTTTGCTTTTTCCTGCTCCTCTTAGCATGATAAAGAAGATTCAAAGAGAGTGAGATGCCAGCTCCTTTCATTCAGTCAGTAGCTTCAATCATTTCTGGACGTTTTTCAATGGCAAAAATCAATGAATATTGTAAATGCACAAACAGTAATTTCTCCGCATTGCAAGGTGCAATTCTGAAATTTTTTGCTTTTTCCTGCTCCTCTTAGTATGATAAAGAAGATTCAAAGAGAGTGAGATGCCAGCTCCTTTCATTCAGTCAGTAGCTTCAAACATTTCTGGTATATGAATAACATGATGTTTTTCAATGGCAAAAATCAATGAATATTGTAAATGCACAAACAGTAATTTCTCCGCATTGCAAGGTGCAATTCTGAAATTTTTTGCTTTTTCCTGCTCCTCTTAGCATGATAAAGAAGATTCAAAGAGAGTGAGATGCCAGCTCCTTTCATTCAGTCAGTAGCTTCAATCATTTCTGGTATATGAATAACATGATGTTTTTCAATGGCAAAAATTAATGAATATTGTAAATGCACAAACAGTAATTTCTCCGCATTGCAAGGTGCAATTCTGAAATTTTTTGCTTTTTCCTGCTCCTCTTAGCATGATAAAGAAGATTCAAAGAGAGTGAGATGCCAGCTCCTTTCTTTCAGTCAGTAGCTTCAATCATTTCTGGACGTTTTTCAATGGCAAAAATCAATGAATATTGTAAATGCACAAACAGTAATTTCTCCGCATTGAAGGTGCAATTCTGAAATTTTTTGCTTTTTCCTACTCCTCTTAGTATGATAAAGAAGATTCAAAGAGAGTGAGATGCCAGCTCCTTTCATTCAGTCAGTAGCTTCAAACATTTCTGGTATATGAATAACATGATGTTTTTCAATGGCAAAAATCAATGAATATTGTAAATGCACAAACAGTAATTTCTCCGCATTGCAAGGTGCAATTCTGAAATTTTTTGCTTTTTCCTGCTCCTCTTAGCATGATAAAGAAGATTCAAAGAGAGTGAGATTCCAGCTCCTTTCATTCAGTCAGTAGCTTCAATCATTTCTGGACGTTTTTCAATGGCAAAAATCAATGAATATTGTAAATGCACAAACAGTAATTTCTCCGCATTGCAAGGTGCAATTCTGAAATTTTTTGCTTTTTCCTGCTCCTCTTAGTATGATAAAGAAGATTCAAAGAGAGTGAGATGCCAGCTCCTTTCATTCAGTCAGTAGCTTCAAACATTTCTGGTATATGAATAACATGATGTTTTTCAATGGCAAAAATCAATGAATATTGTAAATGCACAAACAGTAATTTCTCCGCATTGCAAGGTGCAATTCTGAAATTTTTTGCTTTTTCCTGCTCCTCTTAGCATGATAAAGAAGATTCAAAGAGAGTGAGATGCCAGCTCCTTTCATTCAGTCAGTAGCTTCAATCATTTCTGGTATATGAATAACATGATGTTTTTCAATGGCAAAAATTAATGAATATTGTAAATGCACAAACAGTAATTTCTCCGCATTGCAAGGTGCAATTCTGAAATTTTTTGCTTTTTCCTGCTCCTCTTAGCATGATAAAGAAGATTCAAAGAGAGTGAGATGCCAGCTCCTTTCATTCAGTCAGTAGCTTCAAGCATTTCTGGACGTTTTTCAATGGCAAAAATCAATGAATATTGTAAATGCACAAACAGTAATTTCTCCGCATTGAAGGTGCAATTCTGAAATTTTTTGCTTTTTCCTGCTCCTCTTAGCATGATAAAGAAGATTCAAAGAGAGTGAGATGCCAGCTCCTTTCATTCAGTCAGTAGCTTCAAACATTTCTGGTATATGAATAACATGATGTTTTTCAATGGCAAAAATCAATGAATATTGTAAATGCACAAACAGTAATTTCTCCGCATTGCAAGGTGCAATTCTGAAATTTTTTGCTTTTTCCTGCTCCTCTTAGCATGATAAAGAAGATTCAAAGAGAGTGAGATGAGAGCTCCTTTCATTCAGTCAGTAGCTTCAATCATTTCTGGACGTTTTTCAATGGCAAAAATCAATGAATATTGTAAATGCACAAACAGTAATTTCTCCGCATTGCAAGGTGCAATTCTGAAATTTTTTGCTTTTTCCTGCTCCTCTTAGCATGATAAAGAAGATTCAAAGAGAGTTAGATGCCAGCTCCTTTCATTCAGTCAGTAGCTTCAATCATTTCTGGACGTTTTTCAATGGCAAAAATCAATGAATATTGTAAATGCACAAACAGTAATTTCTCCGCATTGCAAGGTGCAATTCTGAAATTTTTTGCTTTTTCCTGCTCCTCTTAGCATGATAAAGAAGATTCAAAGAGAGTGAGATGCCAGCTCCTTTCATTCAGTCAGTAGCTTCAATCATTTCTGGTATATGAATAACATGATGTTTTTCAATGGCAAAAATCAATGAATATTGTAAATGCACAAACAGTAATTTCTCCGCATTGCAAGGTGCAATTCTGAAATTTTTTGCTTTTTCCTGCTCCTCTTAGCATGATAAAGAAGATTCAAAGAGAGTGAGATGCCAGCTCCTTTCATTCAGTCAGTAGCTTCTATCATTTCTGGACGTTTTTCAATGGCAAAAATCAATGAATATTGTAAATGCACAAACAGTAATTTCTCCGCATTGCAAGGTGCAATTCTGAAATTTTTTGCTTTTTCCTGCTCCTCTTAGCATGGTAAAGAAGACTCAAAGAGAGTGAGATGCCAGCTCCTTTCATTCAGTCAGTAGCTTCAATCATTTCTGGACGTTTTTCAACGGCAAAAATCAATGAATATTGTAGATGCACAAACAGTAATTTCTCCGCATTGCAAGGTGCAATTCTGAAATTTTTTGCTTTTTCCTGCTCCTCTTAGCATGATAAAGAAGATTCAAAGAGACTGAGATGCCAGCTCCTTTCATTCAGTCAGTAGCTTCAATCATTTCTGGACGTTTTTCAATGGCAAAAATCAATGAATATTGAAAATGCACAAACAGTAATTTCTCCGCATTGCAAGGTGCAATTCTGAAATTTTTTGCTTTTTCCTGCTCCTCTTAGCATGATAAAGAAGATTCAAAGAGAGTGAGATGCCAGCTCCTTTCATTCAGTCAGTAGCTTCAATCATTTCTGGATGTTTTTCAATGGCAAAAATCAATGAATATTGTAAATGCACAAACAGTAATTTCTCCGCATTGCAAGGTGCAATTCTGAAATTTTTTGCTTTTTCCTGCTCCTCTTAGCATGATAAAGAAGATTCAAAGAGAGTGAGATGCCAGCTCCTTTCATTCAGTCAGTAGCATCAATCATTTCTGGACGTTTTTCAATGGCAAAAATCAATGAATATTGTAAATGCACAAACAGTAATTTCTCCGCATTGCAAGGTGCAATTCTGAAATTTTTTGCTTTTTCCTGCTCCTCTTAGCATGATAAAGAAGATTCAAAGAGAGTGAGATGCCAGCTCCTTTCATTCAGTCAGTAGCATCAAACATTTCTGGTATATGAATAACATGATGTTTTTCAATGGCAAAAATCAATGAATATTGTAAATGCACAAACAGTAATTTCTTCGCATTGCAAGGTGCAATTCTGAAATTTTTTGCTTTTTCCTGCTCCTCTTAGCATGATAAAGAAGATTCAAAGAGAGTGAGATGCCAGCTCCTTTCATTCAGTCAGTAGCTTCAAACATTTCTGGTATATGAATAACATGATGTTTTTCAATGGCGGCAAAAATCAATGAATATTGTAAATGCACAAACAGTAATTTCTCCGCATTGCAAGGTGCAATTCTGAAATTTTTTGCTTTTTCCTGCTCCTCTTAGCATGATAAAGAAGATTCAAAGAGAGTGAGATGCCAGCTCCTTTCATTCAGTCAGTAGCTTCAATCATTTCTGGACGTTTTTCAATGGCAAAAATCAATGAATATTGTAAATGCACAAACAGTAATTTCTCCGCATTGCAAGGTGCAATTCTGAAATTTTTTGCTTTTTCCTGCTCCTCTTAGCATGATAAAGAAGATTCAAAGAGAGTGAGATGCCAGCTCCTTTCATTCAGTCAGTAGCTTCAATCATTTCTGGACGTTTTTCAATGGCAAAAATCAATGAATATTATAAATGCACAAACAGTAATTTCTCGGCATTGCAAGGTGCAATTCTGAAATTTTTTGCTTTTTCCTGCTCCTCTTAGTATGATAAAGAAGATTCAAAGAGAGTGAGATGCCAGCTCCTTTCATTCAGTCAGTAGCTTCAAACATTTCTGGTATATGAATAACATGATGTTTTTCAATGGCAAAAATCAATGAATATTGTAAATGCACAAACAGTAATTTCTCCGCATTGCAAGGTGCAATTCTGAAATTTTTTGCTTTTTCCTGCTCCTCTTAGCATGATAAAGAAGATTCAAAGAGAGTGAGATGCCAGCTCCTTTCATTCAGTCAGTAGCTTCAATCATTTCTGGTATATGAATAACATGTTTTTCAATGGCAAAAATTAATGAATATTGTAAATGCACAAACAGTAATTTCTCCGCATTGCAAGGTGCAATTCTGAAATTTTTTGCTTTTTCCTGCTCCTCTTAGCATGATAAAGAAGATTCAAAGAGAGTGAGATGCCAGCTCCTTTCATTCAGTCAGTAGCTTCAAACATTTCTGGTATATGAATAACATGATGTTTTTCAATGGCAAAAATCAATGAATATTGTAAATGCACAAACAGTAATTTCTCCGCATTGCAAGGTGCAATTCTGAAATTTTTTGCTTTTTCCTGCTCCTCTTAGCATGATAAAGAAGATTCAAAGAGAGTGAGATGCCAGCTCCTTTCATTCAGTCAGTAGCTTCAATCATTTCTGGACGTTTTTCAATGGCAAAAATCAATGAATATTGTAAATGCACAAACAGTAATTTCTCCGCATTGCAAGGTGCAATTCTGAAATTTTTTGCTTTTTCCTGCTCCTCTTAGTATGATAAAGAAGATTCAAAGAGAGTGAGATGCCAGCTCCTTTCATTCAGTCAGTAGCTTCAAACATTTCTGGTATATGAATAACATGATGTTTTTCAATGGCAAAAATCAATGAATATTGTAAATGCACAAACAGTAATTTCTCCGCATTGCAAGGTGCAATTCTGAAATTTTTTGCTTTTTCCTGCTCCTCTTAGCATGATAAAGAAGATTCAAAGAGAGTGAGATGCCAGCTCCTTTCATTCAGTCAGTAGCTTCAATCATTTCTGGTATATGAATAACATGATGTTTTTCAATGGCAAAAATTAATGAATATTGTAAATGCACAAACAGTAATTTCTCCGCATTGCAAGGTGCAATTCTGAAATTTTTTGCTTTTTCCTGCTCCTCTTAGCATGATAAAGAAGATTCAAAGAGAGTGAGATGCCAGCTCCTTTCATTCAGTCAGTAGCTTCAAGCATTTCTGGACGTTTTTCAATGGCAAAAATCAATGAATATTGTAAATGCACAAACAGTAATTTCTCCGCATTGAAGGTGCAATTCTGAAATTTTTTGCTTTTTCCTGCTCCTCTTAGCATGATAAAGAAGATTCAAAGAGAGTGAGATGCCAGCTCCTTTCATTCAGTCAGTAGCATCAATCATTTCTGGACGTTTTTCAATGGCAAAAATCAATGAATATTGTAAATGCACAAACAGTAATTTCTCCGCATTGCAAGGTGCAATTCTGAAATTTTTTGCTTTTTCCTGCTCCTCTTAGCATGATAAAGAAGATTCAAAGAGAGTGAGATGCCAGCTCCTTTCATTCAGTCAGTAGCTTCAATCATTTCTGGTATATGAATAACATGTTTTTCAATGGCAAAAATTAATGAATATTGTAAATGCACAAACAGTAATTTCTCCGCATTGCAAGGTGCAATTCTGAAATTTTTTGCTTTTTCCTGCTCCTCTTAGCATGATAAAGAAGATTCAAAGAGAGTGAGATGCCAGCTCCTTTCATTCAGTCAGTAGCTTCAAACATTTCTGGTATATGAATAACATGATGTTTTTCAATGGCAAAAATCAATGAATATTGTAAATGCACAAACAGTAATTTCTCCGCATTGCAAGGTGCAATTCTGAAATTTTTTGCTTTTTCCTGCTCCTCTTAGCATGATAAAGAAGATTCAAAGAGAGTGAGATGCCAGCTCCTTTCATTCAGTCAGTAGCTTCAATCATTTCTGGACGTTTTTCAATGGCAAAAATCAATGAATATTGTAAATGCACAAACAGTAATTTCTCCGCATTGCAAGGTGCAATTCTGAAATTTTTTGCTTTTTCCTGCTCCTCTTAGTATGATAAAGAAGATTCAAAGAGAGTGAGATGCCAGCTCCTTTCATTCAGTCAGTAGCTTCAAACATTTCTGGTATATGAATAACATGATGTTTTTCAATGGCAAAAATCAATGAATATTGTAAATGCACAAACAGTAATTTCTCCGCATTGCAAGGTGCAATTCTGAAATTTTTTGCTTTTTCCTGCTCCTCTTAGCATGATAAAGAAGATTCAAAGAGAGTGAGATGCCAGCTCCTTTCATTCAGTCAGTAGCTTCAATCATTTCTGGTATATGAATAACATGATGTTTTTCAATGGCAAAAATTAATGAATATTGTAAATGCACAAACAGTAATTTCTCCGCATTGCAAGGTGCAATTCTGAAATTTTTTGCTTTTTCCTGCTCCTCTTAGCATGATAAAGAAGATTCAAAGAGAGTGAGATGCCAGCTCCTTTCATTCAGTCAGTAGCTTCAAGCATTTCTGGACGTTTTTCAATGGCAAAAATCAATGAATATTGTAAATGCACAAACAGTAATTTCTCCGCATTGAAGGTGCAATTCTGAAATTTTTTGCTTTTTCCTGCTCCTCTTAGCATGATAAAGAAGATTCAAAGAGAGTGAGATGCCAGCTCCTTTCATTCAGTCAGTAGCTTCAAACATTTCTGGTATATGAATAACATGATGTTTTTCAATGGCAAAAATCAATGAATATTGTAAATGCACAAACAGTAATTTCTCCGCATTGCAAGGTGCAATTCTGAAATTTTTTGCTTTTTCCTGCTCCTCTTAGCATGATAAAGAAGATTCAAAGAGAGTGAGATGAGAGCTCCTTTCATTCAGTCAGTAGCTTCAATCATTTCTGGACGTTTTTCAATGGCAAAAATCAATGAATATTGTAAATGCACAAACAGTAATTTCTCCGCATTGCAAGGTGCAATTCTGAAATTTTTTGCTTTTTCCTGCTCCTCTTAGCATGATAAAGAAGATTCAAAGAGAGTGAGATGCCAGCTCCTTTCATTCAGTCAGTAGCTTCAATCATTTCTGGACGTTTTTCAATGGCAAAAATCAATGAATATTGTAAATGCACAAACAGTAATTTCTCCGCATTGCAAGGTGCAATTCTGAAATTTTTTGCTTTTTCCTGCTCCTCTTAGCATGATAAAGAAGATTCAAAGAGAGTGAGATGCCAGCTCCTTTCATTCAGTCAGTAGCTTCAATCATTTCTGGTATATGAATAACATGATGTTTTTCAATGGCAAAAATCAATGAATATTGTAAATGCACAAACAGTAATTTCTCCGCATTGCAAGGTGCAATTCTGAAATTTTTTGCTTTTTCCTGCTCCTCTTAGCATGATAAAGAAGATTCAAAGAGAGTGAGATGCCAGCTCCTTTCATTCAGTCAGTAGCTTCAATCATTTCTGGACGTTTTTCAATGGCAAAAATCAATGAATATTGTAAATGCACAAACAGTAATTTCTCCGCATTGCAAGGTGCAATTCTGAAATTTTTTGCTTTTTCCTGCTCCTCTTAGCATGGTAAAGAAGACTCAAAGAGAGTGAGATGCCAGCTCCTTTCATTCAGTCAGTAGCTTCAATCATTTCTGGACGTTTTTCAATGGCAAAAATCAATGAATATTGTAAATGCACAAACAGTAATTTCTCCGCATTGCAAGGTGCAATTCTGAAATTTTTTGCTTTTTCCTGCTCCTCTTAGCATGATAAAGAAGATTCAAAGAGAGTGAGATGCCAGCTCCTTTCATTCAGTCAGTAGCTTCAATCATTTCTGGTATATGAATAACATGTTTTTCAATGGCAAAAATTAATGAATATTGTAAATGCACAAACAGTAATTTCTCCGTATTGCAAGGTGCAATTCTGAAATTTTTTGCTTTTTCCTGCTCCTCTTAGCATGATAAAGAAGATTCAAAGAGAGTGAGATGCCAGCTCCTTTCATTCAGTCAGTAGCTTCAATCATTTCTGGACGTTTTTCAATGGCAAAAATCAATGAATATTGTAAATGCACAAACAGTAATTTCTCCGCATTGAAGGTGCAATTCTGAAATTTTTTGCTTTTTCCTGCTCCTCTTAGTATGATAAAGAAGATTCAAAGAGAGTGAGATGCCAGCTCCTTTCATTCAGTCAGTAGCTTCAAACATTTCTGGTATATGAATAACATGATGTTTTTCAATGGCAAAAATCAATGAATATTGTAAATGCACAAACAGTAATTTCTCCGCATTGCAAGGTGCAATTCTGAAATTTTTTGCTTTTTCCTGCTCCTCTTAGCATGATAAAGAAGATTCAAAGAGAGTGAGATGCCAGCTCCTTTCATTCAGTCAGTAGCTTCAATCATTTCTGGACGTTTTTCAATGGCAAAAATCAATGAATATTGTAAATGCACAAACAGTAATTTCTCCGCATTGCAAGGTGCAATTCTGAAATTTTTTGCTTTTTCCTGCTCCTCTTAGTATGATAAAGAAGATTCAAAGAGAGTGAGATGCCAGCTCCTTTCATTCAGTCAGTAGCTTCAAACATTTCTGGTATATGAATAACATGATGTTTTTCAATGGCAAAAATCAATGAATATTGTAAATGCACAAACAGTAATTTCTCCGCATTGCAAGGTGCAATTCTGAAATTTTTTGCTTTTTCCTGCTCCTCTTAGCATGATAAAGAAGATTCAAAGAGAGTGAGATGCCAGCTCCTTTCATTCAGTCAGTAGCTTCAATCATTTCTGGTATATGAATAACATGATGTTTTTCAATGGCAAAAATTAATGAATATTGTAAATGCACAAACAGTAATTTCTCCGCATTGCAAGGTGCAATTCTGAAATTTTTTGCTTTTTCCTGCTCCTCTTAGCATGATAAAGAAGATTCAAAGAGAGTGAGATGCCAGCTCCTTTCATTCAGTCAGTAGCTTCAAGCATTTCTGGACGTTTTTCAATGGCAAAAATCAATGAATATTGTAAATGCACAAACAGTAATTTCTCCGCATTGAAGGTGCAATTCTGAAATTTTTTGCTTTTTCCTGCTCCTCTTAGCATGATAAAGAAGATTCAAAGAGAGTGAGATGCCAGCTCCTTTCATTCAGTCAGTAGCTTCAAACATTTCTGGTATATGAATAACATGATGTTTTTCAATGGCAAAAATCAATGAATATTGTAAATGCACAAACAGTAATTTCTCCGCATTGCAAGGTGCAATTCTGAAATTTTTTGCTTTTTCCTGCTCCTCTTAGCATGATAAAGAAGATTCAAAGAGAGTGAGATGAGAGCTCCTTTCATTCAGTCAGTAGCTTCAATCATTTCTGGACGTTTTTCAATGGCAAAAATCAATGAATATTGTAAATGCACAAACAGTAATTTCTCCGCATTGCAAGGTGCAATTCTGAAATTTTTTGCTTTTTCCTGCTCCTCTTAGCATGATAAAGAAGATTCAAAGAGAGTGAGATGCCAGCTCCTTTCATTCAGTCAGTAGCTTCAATCATTTCTGGACGTTTTTCAATGGCAAAAATCAATGAATATTGTAAATGCACAAACAGTAATTTCTCCGCATTGCAAGGTGCAATTCTGAAATTTTTTGCTTTTTCCTGCTCCTCTTAGCATGATAAAGAAGATTCAAAGAGAGTGAGATGCCAGCTCCTTTCATTCAGTCAGTAGCTTCAATCATTTCTGGTATATGAATAACATGATGTTTTTCAATGGCAAAAATCAATGAATATTGTAAATGCACAAACAGTAATTTCTCCGCATTGCAAGGTGCAATTCTGAAATTTTTTGCTTTTTCCTGCTCCTCTTAGCATGATAAAGAAGATTCAAAGAGAGTGAGATGCCAGCTCCTTTCATTCAGTCAGTAGCTTCAATCATTTCTGGACGTTTTTCAATGGCAAAAATCAATGAATATTGTAAATGCACAAACAGTAATTTCTCCGCATTGCAAGGTGCAATTTTGAAATTTTTTGCTTTTTCCTGCTCCTCTTAGCATGGTAAAGAAGACTCAAAGAGAGTGAGATGCCAGCTCCTTTCATTCAGTCAGTAGCTTCAATCATTTCTGGACGTTTTTCAACGGCAAAAATCAATGAATATTGTAGATGCACAAACAGTAATTTCTCCGCATTGCAAGGTGCAATTCTGAAATTTTTTGCTTTTTCCTGCTCCTCTTAGCATGATAAAGAAGATTCAAAGAGACTGAGATGCCAGCTCCTTTCATTCAGTCAGTAGCTTCAATCATTTCTGGACGTTTTTCAATGGCAAAAATCAATGAATATTGTAAATGCACAAACAGTAATTTCTCCGCATTGCAAGGTGCAATTCTGAAATTTTTGGCTTTTTCCTGCTCCTCTTAGCATGATAAAGAAGATTCAAAGAGAGTGAGATGCCAGCTCCTTTCATTCAGTCAGTAGCTTCAATCATTTCTGGATGTTTTTCAATGGCAAAAATCAATGAATATTGTAAATGCACAAACAGTAATTTCTCCGCATTGCAAGGTGCAATTCTGAAATTTTTTGCTTTTTCCTGCTCCTCTTAGCATGATAAAGAAGATTCAAAGAGAGTGAGATGCCAGCTCCTTTCATTCAGTCAGTAGCTTCAATCATTTCTGGACGTTTTTCAATGGCAAAAATCAATGAATATTGTAAATGCACAAACAGTAATTTCTCCGCATTGCAAGGTGCAATTCTGAAATTTTTTGCTTTTTCCTGCTCCTCTTAGCATGATAAAGAAGATTCAAAGAGAGTGAGATGCCAGCTCCTTTCATTCAGTCAGTAGCATCAAACATTTCTGGTATATGAATAACATGATGTTTTTCAATGGCAAAAATCAATGAATATTGTAAATGCACAAACAGTAATTTCTTCGCATTGCAAGGTGCAATTCTGAAATTTTTTGCTTTTTCCTGCTCCTCTTAGCATGATAAAGAAGATTCAAAGAGAGTGAGATGCCAGCTCCTTTCATTCAGTCAGTAGCTTCAAACATTTCTGGTATATGAATAACATGATGTTTTTCAATGGCGGCAAAAATCAATGAATATTGTAAATGCACAAACAGTAATTTCTCCGCATTGCAAGGTGCAATTCTGAAATTTTTTGCTTTTTCCTGCTCCTCTTAGCATGATAAAGAAGATTCAAAGAGAGTGAGATGCCAGCTCCTTTCATTCAGTCAGTAGCTTCAATCATTTCTGGACGTTTTTCAATGGCAAAAATCAATGAATATTGTAAATGCACAAACAGTAATTTCTCCGCATTGCAAGGTGCAATTCTGAAATTTTTTGCTTTTTCCTGCTCCTCTTAGCATGATAAAGAAGATTCAAAGAGAGTGAGATGCCAGCTCCTTTCATTCAGTCAGTAGCTTCAATCATTTCTGGATGTTTTTCAATGGCAAAAATCAATGAATATTGTAAATGCACAAACAGTAATTTCTCCGCATTGCAAGGTGCAATTCTGAAATTTTTTGCTTTTTCCTGCTCCTCTTAGCATGATAAAGAAGATTCAAAGAGAGTGAGATGCCAGCTCCTTTCATTCAGTCAGTAGCATCAATCATTTCTGGACGTTTTTCAATGGCAAAAATCAATGAATATTGTAAATGCACAAACAGTAATTTCTCCGCATTGCAAGGTGCAATTCTGAAATTTTTTGCTTTTTCCTGCTCCTCTTAGCATGATAAAGAAGATTCAAAGAGAGTGAGATGCCAGCTCCTTTCATTCAGTCAGTAGCATCAAACATTTCTGGTATATGAATAACATGATGTTTTTCAATGGCAAAAATCAATGAATATTGTAAATGCACAAACAGTAATTTCTTCGCATTGCAAGGTGCAATTCTGAAATTTTTTGCTTTTTCCTGCTCCTCTTAGCATGATAAAGAAGATTCAAAGAGAGTGAGATGCCAGCTCCTTTCATTCAGTCAGTAGCTTCAAACATTTCTGGTATATGAATAACATGATGTTTTTCAATGGCGGCAAAAATCAATGAATATTGTAAATGCACAAACAGTAATTTCTCCGCATTGCAAGGTGGAATTCTGAAATTTTTTGCTTTTTCCTGCTCCTCTTAGCATGATAAAGAAGATTCAAAGAGAGTGAGATGCCAGCTCCTTTCATTCAGTCAGTAGCTTCAATCATTTCTGGACGTTTTTCAATGGCAAAAATCAATGAATATTGTAAATGCACAAACAGTAATTTCTCCGCATTGCAAGGTGCAATTCTGAAATTTTTTGCTTTTTCCTGCTCCTCTTAGCATGATAAAGAAGATTCAAAGAGAGTGAGATGCCAGCTCCTTTCATTCAGTCAGTAGCTTCAATCATTTCTGGACGTTTTTCAATGGCAAAAATCAATGAATATTGTAAATGCACAAACAGTAATTTCTCCGCATTGCAAGGTGCAATTCTGAAATTTTTTGCTTTTTCCTGCTCCTCTTAGTATGATAAAGAAGATTCAAAGAGAGTGAGATGCCAGCTCCTTTCATTCAGTCAGTAGCTTCAAACATTTCTGGTATATGAATAACATGATGTTTTTCAATGGCAAAAATCAATGAATATTGTAAATGCACAAACAGTAATTTCTCCGCATTGCAAGGTGCAATTCTGAAATTTTTTGCTTTTTCCTGCTCCTCTTAGTATGATAAAGAAGATTCAAAGAGAGTGAGATGCCAGCTCCTTTCATTCAGTCAGTAGCTTCAAACATTTCTGGTATATGAATAACATGATGTTTTTCAATGGCAAAAATCAATGAATATTGTAAATGCACAAACAGTAATTTCTCCGCATTGCAAGGTGCAATTCTGAAATTTTTTGCTTTTTCCTGCTCCTCTTAGCATGATAAAGAAGATTCAAAGAGAGTGAGATGCCAGCTCCTTTCATTCAGTCAGTAGCTTCAATCATTTCTGGACGTTTTTCAATGGCAAAAATCAATGAATATTGTAAATGCACAAACAGTAATTTCTCCGCATTGCAAGGTGCAATTCTGAAATTTTTTGCTTTTTCCTGCTCCTCTTAGTATGATAAAGAAGATTCAAAGAGAGTGAGATGCCAGCTCCTTTCATTCAGTCAGTAGCTTCAAACATTTCTGGTATATGAATAACATGATGTTTTTCAATGGCAAAAATCAATGAATATTGTAAATGCACAAACAGTAATTTCTCCGCATTGCAAGGTGCAATTCTGAAATTTTTTGCTTTTTCCTGCTCCTCTTAGCATGATAAAGAAGATTCAAAGAGAGTGAGATGCCAGCTCCTTTCATTCAGTCAGTAGCTTCAATCATTTCTGGTATATGAATAACATGATGTTTTTCAATGGCAAAAATTAATGAATATTGTAAATGCACAAACAGTAATTTCTCCGCATTGCAAGGTGCAATTCTGAAATTTTTTGCTTTTTCCTGCTCCTCTTAGCATGATAAAGAAGATTCAAAGAGAGTGAGATGCCAGCTCCTTTCATTCAGTCAGTAGCTTCAAACATTTCTGGTATATGAATAACATGATGTTTTTCAATGGCAAAAATCAATGAATATTGTAAATGCACAAACAGTAATTTCTCCGCATTGCAAGGTGCAATTCTGAAATTTTTTGCTTTTTCCTGCTCCTCTTAGCATGATAAAGAAGATTCAAAGAGAGTGAGATGCCAGCTCCTTTCATTCAGTCAGTAGCTTCAATCATTTCTGGTATATGAATAACATGATGTTTTTCAATGGCAAAAATTAATGAATATTGTAAATGCACAAACAGTAATTTCTCCGCATTGCAAGGTGCAATTCTGAAATTTTTTGCTTTTTCCTGCTCCTCTTAGCATGATAAAGAAGATTCAAAGAGAGTGAGATGCCAGCTCCTTTCATTCAGTCAGTAGCTTCAATCATTTCTGGACGTTTTTCAATGGCAAAAATCAATGAATATTATAAATGCACAAACAGTAATTTCTCCGCATTGCAAGGTGCAATTCTGAAATTTTTTGCTTTTTCCTGCTCCTCTTAGCATGATAAAGAAGATTCAAAGAGAGTGAGATGCCAGCTCCTTTCATTCAGTCAGTAGCTTCAATCATTTCTGGTATATGAATAACATGATGTTTTTCAATGGCAAAAATTAATGAATATTGTAAATGCACAAACAGTAATTTCTCCGCATTGCAAGGTGCAATTCTGAAATTTTTTGCTTTTTCCTGCTCCTCTTAGCATGATAAAGAAGATTCAAAGAGAGTGAGATGCCAGCTCCTTTCATTCAGTCAGTAGCTTCAATCATTTCTGGACGTTTTTCAATGGCAAAAATCAATGAATATTGTAAATGCACAAACAGTAATTTCTCCGCATTGAAGGTGCAATTCTGAAATTTTTTGCTTTTTCCTGCTCCTCTTAGCATGATAAAGAAGATTCAAAGAGAGTGAGATGCCAGCTCCTTTCATTCAGTCAGTAGCTTCAAACATTTCTGGTATATGAATAACATGATGTTTTTCAATGGCAAAAATCAATGAATATTGTAAATGCACAAACAGTAATTTCTCCGCATTGCAAGGTGCAATTCTGAAATTTTTTGCTTTTTCCTGCTCCTCTTAGCATGATAAAGAAGATTCAAAGAGAGTGAGATGAGAGCTCCTTTCATTCAGTCAGTAGCTTCAATCATTTCTGGACGTTTTTCAATGGCAAAAATCAATGAATATTGTAAATGCACAAACAGTAATTTCTCCGCATTGCAAGGTGCAATTCTGAAATTTTTTGCTTTTTCCTGCTCCTCTTAGCATGATAAAGAAGATTCAAAGAGAGTGAGATGCCAGCTCCTTTCATTCAGTCAGTAGCTTCAAACATTTCTGGTATATGAATAACATGATGTTTTTCAATGGCAAAAATCAATGAATATTGTAAATGCACAAACAGTAATTTCTCCGCATTGCAAGGTGCAATTCTGAAATTTTTTGCTTTTTCCTGCTCCTCTTAGCATGATAAAGAAGATTCAAAGAGAGTGAGATGCCAGCTCCTTTCATTCAGTCAGTAGCTTCAATCATTTCTGGTATATGAATAACATGATGTTTTTCAATGGCAAAAATTAATGAATATTGTAAATGCACAAACAGTAATTTCTCCGCATTGCAAGGTGCAATTCTGAAATTTTTTGCTTTTTCCTGCTCCTCTTAGCATGATAAAGAAGATTCAAAGAGAGTGAGATGCCAGCTCCTTTCATTCAGTCAGTAGCTTCAATCATTTCTGGACGTTTTTCAATGGCAAAAATCAATGAATATTGTAAATGCACAAACAGTAATTTCTCCGCATTGAAGGTGCAATTCTGAAATTTTTTGCTTTTTCCTGCTCCTCTTAGCATGATAAAGAAGATTCAAAGAGAGTGAGATGCCAGCTCCTTTCATTCAGTCAGTAGCTTCAAACATTTCTGGTATATGAATAACATGATGTTTTTCAATGGCAAAAATCAATGAATATTGTAAATGCACAAACAGTAATTTCTCCGCATTGCAAGGTGCAATTCTGAAATTTTTTGCTTTTTCCTGCTCCTCTTAGCATGATAAAGAAGATTCAAAGAGAGTGAGATGCCAGCTCCTTTCATTCAGTCAGTAGCTTCAATCATTTCTGGACGTTTTTCAATGGCAAAAATCAATGAATATTGTAAATGCACAAACAGTAATTTCTCCGCATTGCAAGGTGCAATTCTGAAATTTTTTGCTTTTTCCTGCTCCTCTTAGTATGATAAAGAAGATTCAAAGATAGTGAGATGCCAGCTCCTTTCATTCAGTCAGTAGCTTCAAACATTTCTGGTATATGAATAACATGATGTTTTTCAATGGCAAAAATCAATGAATATTGTAAATGCACAAACAGTAATTTCTCCGCATTGCAAGGTGCAATTCTGAAATTTTTTGCTTTTTCCTGCTCCTCTTAGCATGATAAAGAAGATTCAAAGAGAGTGAGATGCCAGCTCCTTTCATTCAGTCAGTAGCTTCAATCATTTCTGGTATATGAATAACATGATGTTTTTCAATGGCAAAAATTAATGAATATTGTAAATGCACAAACAGTAATTTCTCCGCATTGCAAGGTGCAATTCTGAAATTTTTTGCTTTTTCCTGCTCCTCTTAGCATGATAAAGAAGATTCAAAGAGAGTGAGATGCCAGCTCCTTTCATTCAGTCAGTAGCTTCAATCATTTCTGGACGTTTTTCAATGGCAAAAATCAATGAATATTGTAAATGCACAAACAGTAATTTCTCCGCATTGAAGGTGCAATTCTGAAATTTTTTGCTTTTTCCTGCTCCTCTTAGCATGATAAAGAAGATTCAAAGAGAGTGAGATGCCAGCTCCTTTCATTCAGTCAGTAGCTTCAAACATTTCTGGTATATGAATAACATGATGTTTTTCAATGGCAAAAATCAATGAATATTGTAAATGCACAAACAGTAATTTCTCCGCATTGCAAGGTGCAATTCTGAAATTTTTTGCTTTTTCCTGCTCCTCTTAGCATGATAAAGAAGATTCAAAGAGAGTGAGATGAGAGCTCCTTTCATTCAGTCAGTAGCTTCAATCATTTCTGGACGTTTTTCAATGGCAAAAATCAATGAATATTGTAAATGCACAAACAGTAATTTCTCCGCATTACAAGGTGCAATTCTGAAATTTTTTGCTTTTTCCTGCTCCTCTTAGCATGATAAAGAAGATTCAAAGAGAGTGAGATGCCAGCTCCTTTCATTCAGTCAGTAGCTTCAATCATTTCTGGACGTTTTTCAATGGCAAAAATCAATGAATATTGTAAATGCACAAACAGTAATTTCTCCGCATTGCAAGGTGCAATTCTGAAATTTTTTGCTTTTTCCTGCTCCTCTTAGCATAATAAAGAAGATTCAAAGAGAGTGAGATGCCAGCTCCTTTCATTCAGTCAGTAGCTTCAATCATTTCTGGTATATGAATAACATGATGTTTTTCAATGGCAAAAATCAATGAATATTGTAAATGCACAAACAGTAATTTCTCCGCATTGCAAGGTGCAATTCTGAAATTTTTTGCTTTTTCCTGCTCCTCTTAGCATGATAAAGAAGATTCAAAGAGAGTGAGATGCCAGCTCCTTTCATTCAGTCAGTAGCTTCAATCATTTCTGGACGTTTTTCAATGGCAAAAATCAATGAATATTGTAAATGCACAAACAGTAATTTCTCCGCATTGCAAGGTGCAATTCTGAAATTTTTTGCTTTTTCCTGCTCCTCTTAGCATGGTAAAGAAGACTCAAAGAGAGTGAGATGCCAGCTCCTTTCATTCAGTCAGTAGCTTCAATCATTTCTGGACGTTTTTCAACGGCAAAAATCAATGAATATTGTAGATGCACAAACAGTAATTTCTCCGCATTGCAAGGTGCAATTCTGAAATTTTTTGCTTTTTCCTGCTCCTCTTAGCATGATAAAGAAGATTCAAAGAGACTGAGATGCCAGCTCCTTTCATTCAGTCAGTAGCTTCAATCATTTCTGGACGTTTTTCAATGGCAAAAATCAATGAATATTGTAAATGCACAAACAGTAATTTCTCCGCATTGCAAGGTGCAATTCTGAAATTTTTTGCTTTTTCCTGCTCCTCTTAGCATGATAAAGAAGATTCAAAGAGAGTGAGATGCCAGCTCCTTTCATTCAGTCAGTAGCTTCAATCATTTCTGGACGTTTTTCAACGGCAAAAATCAATGAATATTGTAGATGCACAAACAGTAATTTCTCCGCATTGCAAGGTGCAATTCTGAAATTTTTTGCTTTTTCCTGCTCCTCTTAGCATGATAAAGAAGATTCAAAGAGACTGAGATGCCAGCTCCTTTCATTCAGTCAGTAGCTTCAATCATTTCTGGACGTTTTTCAATGGCAAAAATCAATGAATATTGTAAATGCACAAACAGTAATTTCTCCGCATTGCAAGGTGCAATTCTGAAATTTTTTGCTTTTTCCTGCTCCTCTTAGCATGATAAAGAAGATTCAAAGAGAGTGAGATGCCAGCTCCTTTCATTCAGTCAGTAGCATCAAACATTTCTGGTATATGAATAACATGATGTTTTTCAATGGCAAAAATCAATGAATATTGTAAATGCACAAACAGTAATTTCTTCGCATTGCAAGGTGCAATTCTGAAATTTTTTGCTTTTTCCTGCTCCTCTTAGCATGATAAAGAAGATTCAAAGAGAGTGAGATGCCAGCTCCTTTCATTCAGTCAGTAGCTTCAAACATTTCTGGTATATGAATAACATGATGTTTTTCAATGGCGGCAAAAATCAATGAATATTGTAAATGCACAAACAGTAATTTCTCCGCATTGCAAGGTGCAATTCTGAAATTTTTTGCTTTTTCCTGCTCCTCTTAGCATGATAAAGAAGATTCAAAGAGAGTGAGATGCCAGCTCCTTTCATTCAGTCAGTAGCTTCAATCATTTCTGGACGTTTTTCAATGGCAAAAATCAATGAATATTGTAAATGCACAAACAGTAATTCCGCATTGCAAGGTGCAATTCTGAAATTTTTTGCTTTTTCCTGCTCCTCTTAGCATGATAAAGAAGATTCAAAGAGAGTGAGATGCCAGCTCCTTTCATTCAGTCAGTAGCTTCAATCATTTCTGGACGTTTTTCAATGGCAAAAATCAATGAATATTGTAAATGCACAAACAGTAATTTCTCCGCATTGCAAGGTGCAATTCTGAAATTTTTTGCTTTTTCCTGCTCCTCTTAGTATGATAAAGAAGATTCAAAGAGAGTGAGATGCCAGCTCCTTTCATTCAGTCAGTAGCTTCAAACATTTCTGGTATATGAATAACATGATGTTTTTCAATGGCAAAAATCAATGAATATTGTAAATGCACAAACAGTAATTTCTCCGCATTGCAAGGTGCAATTCTGAAATTTTTTGCTTTTTCCTGCTCCTCTTAGCATGATAAAGAAGATTCAAAGAGAGTGAGATGCCAGCTCCTTTCATTCAGTCAGTAGCTTCAATCATTTCTGGTATATGAATAACATGATGTTTTTCAATGGCAAAAATTAATGAATATTGTAAATGCACAAACAGTAATTTCTCCGCATTGCAAGGTGCAATTCTGAAATTTTTTGCTTTTTCCTGCTCCTCTTAGCATGATAAAGAAGATTCAAAGAGAGTGAGATGCCAGCTCCTTTCATTCAGTCAGTAGCTTCAATCATTTCTGGACGTTTTTCAATGGCAAAAATCAATGAATATTGTAAATGCACAAACAGTAATTTCTCCGCATTGAAGGTGCAATTCTGAAATTTTTTGCTTTTTCCTGCTCCTCTTAGCATGATAAAGAAGATTCAAAGAGAGTGAGATGCCAGCTCCTTTCATTCAGTCAGTAGCTTCAAACATTTCTGGTATATGAAAAACATGTTTTTCAATGGCAAAAATCAATGAATATTGTAAATGCACAAACAGTAATATCTCTACATTGCACGGTGCAATTCTGAAATTTTTAGCTTTTTCCTGTTAATCCTAGCATGATAAAGAAGATTCAAAGAGAGTGAGATGCCAGCTCCTTTCATTCAGTCAGTAGCTTCAAACATTTCTGGTATATGAAAAACATGTTTTTCAATGGCAAAAATCAATGAATATTGTAAATGCACAAACAGTAATATCTCCACATTGCAAGGTTCAATTCTGAAATTTTTTGCTTTTTCCTGCTAATCCTAGCATGATAAAGAAGATTCAAAGAGAGTGAGATGCCAGCTCCTTTCATTCAGTCAGTAGCTTCAAACATTTCTGGTATATGAAAAACATGTTTTTCAATGGCAAAAATCAATGAATATTGTAAATGCACAAACAGTAATATCTCCACATTGCAAGGTGCAATTCTGAAATTTTTTGCTTTTTCCTGTTAATCCTAGCATGATAAAGAAGATTCAAAGAGAGTGAGATGCCAGCTCCTTTCATTCAGTCAGTAGCTTCAAACATTTCTGGTATATGAAAAACATGTTTTTCAATGGCAAAAATCAATGAATATTGTAAATGCACAAACAGTAATATCTCCACATTGCACGGTGCAATTCTGAAATTTTTTGCTTTTTCCTGCTCCTCTTAGCATGATAAAGAAGATTCAAAGAGAGTGAGATGCCAGCTCCTTTCATTCAGTCAGTAGCTTCAAACATTTCTGGTATATGAATAACATGATGTTTTTCAATGGCAAAAATCAATGAATATTGTAAATGCACAAACAGTAATTTCTCCGCATTGCAAGGTGCAATTCTGAAATTTTTTGCTTTTTCCTGCTCCTCTTAGCATGATAAAGAAGATTCAAAGAGAGTGAGATGAGAGCTCCTTTCATTCAGTCAGTAGCTTCAATCATTTCTGGACGTTTTTCAATGGCAAAAATCAATGAATATTGTAAATGCACAAACAGTAATTTCTCCGCATTGCAAGGTGCAATTCTGAAATTTTTTGCTTTTTCCTGCTCCTCTTAGTATGATAAAGAAGATTCAAAGATAGTGAGATGCCAGCTCCTTTCATTCAGTCAGTAGCTTCAAACATTTCTGGTATATGAATAACATGATGTTTTTCAATGGCAAAAATCAATGAATATTGTAAATGCACAAACAGTAATTTCTCCGCATTGCAAGGTGCAATTCTGAAATTTTTTGCTTTTTCCTGCTCCTCTTAGCATGATAAAGAAGATTCAAAGAGAGTGAGATGCCAGCTCCTTTCATTCAGTCAGTAGCTTCAATCATTTCTGGTATATGAATAACATGATGTTTTTCAATGGCAAAAATCAATGAATATTGTAAATGCACAAACAGTAATTTCTCCGCATTGCAAGGTGCAATTCTGAAATTTTTTGCTTTTTCCTGCTCCTCTTAGCATGATAAAGAAGATTCAAAGAGAGTGAGATGCCAGCTCCTTTCATTCAGTCAGTAGCCTCAATCATTTCTGGACGTTTTTCAATGGCAAAAATCAATGAATATTGTAAATGCACAAACAGTAATTTCTCCGCATTGCAAGGTGCAATTCTGAAATTTTTTGCTTTTTCCTGCTCCTCTTAGCATGATAAAGAAGATTCAAAGAGAGTGAGATGCCAGCTCCTTTCATTCAGTCAGTAGCATCAAACATTTCTGGTATATGAATAACATGATGTTTTTCAATGGCAAAAATCAATGAATATTGTAAATGCACAAACAGTAATTTCTTCGCATTGCAAGGTGCAATTCTGAAATTTTTTGCTTTTTCCTGCTCCTCTTAGCATGATAAAGAAGATTCAAAGAGAGTGAGATGCCAGCTCCTTTCATTCAGTCAGTAGCTTCAAACATTTCTGGTATATGAATAACATGATGTTTTTCAATGGCGGCAAAAATCAATGAATATTGTAAATGCACAAACAGTAATTTCTCCGCATTGCAAGGTGCAATTCTGAAATTTTTTGCTTTTTCCTGCTCCTCTTAGCATGATAAAGAAGATTCAAAGAGAGTGAGATGCCAGCTCCTTTCATTCAGTCAGTAGCTTCAATCATTTCTGGACGTTTTTCAATGGCAAAAATCAATGAATATTGTAAATGCACAAACAGTAATTCCGCATTGCAAGGTGCAATTCTGAAATTTTTTGCTTTTTCCTGCTCCTCTTAGCATGATAAAGAAGATTCAAAGAGAGTGAGATGCCAGCTCCTTTCATTCAGTCAGTAGCTTCAATCATTTCTGGACGTTTTTCAATGGCAAAAATCAATGAATATTGTAAATGCACAAACAGTAATTTCTCCGCATTGCAAGGTGCAATTCTGAAATTTTTTGCTTTTTCCTGCTCCTCTTAGTATGATAAAGAAGATTCAAAGAGAGTGAGATGCCAGCTCCTTTCATTCAGTCAGTAGCTTCAAACATTTCTGGTATATGAATAACATGATGTTTTTCAATGGCAAAAATCAATGAATATTGTAAATGCACAAACAGTAATTTCTCCGCATTGCAAGGTGCAATTCTGAAATTTTTTGCTTTTTCCTGCTCCTCTTAGCATGATAAAGAAGATTCAAAGAGAGTGAGATGCCAGCTCCTTTCATTCAGTCAGTAGCTTCAATCATTTCTGGTATATGAATAACATGATGTTTTTCAATGGCAAAAATTAATGAATATTGTAAATGCACAAACAGTAATTTCTCCGCATTGCAAGGTGCAATTCTGAAATTTTTTGCTTTTTCCTGCTCCTCTTAGCATGATAAAGAAGATTCAAAGAGAGTGAGATGCCAGCTCCTTTCATTCAGTCAGTAGCTTCAATCATTTCTGGACGTTTTTCAATGGCAAAAATCAATGAATATTGTAAATGCACAAACAGTAATTTCTCCGCATTGAAGGTGCCATTCTGAAATTTTTTGCTTTTTCCTGCTCCTCTTAGCATGATAAAGAAGATTCAAAGAGAGTGAGATGCCAGCTCCTTTCATTCAGTCAGTAGCTTCAAACATTTCTGGTATATGAAAAACATGTTTTTCAATGGCAAAAATCAATGAATATTGTAAATGCACAAACAGTAATATCTCTACATTGCACGGTGCAATTCTGAAATTTTTAGCTTTTTCCTGTTAATCCTAGCATGATAAAGAAGATTCAAAGAGAGTGAGATGCCAGCTCCTTTCATTCAGTCAGTAGCTTCAAACATTTCTGGTATATGAAAAACATGTTTTTCAATGGCAAAAATCAATGAATATTGTAAATGCACAAACAGTAATATCTCCACATTGCAAGGTTCAATTCTGAAATTTTTTGCTTTTTCCTGCTAATCCTAGCATGATAAAGAAGATTCAAAGAGAGTGAGATGCCAGCTCCTTTCATTCAGTCAGTAGCTTCAAACATTTCTGGTATATGAAAAACATGTTTTTCAATGGCAAAAATCAATGAATATTGTAAATGCACAAACAGTAATATCTCCACATTGCAAGGTGCAATTCTGAAATTTTTTGCTTTTTCCTGTTAATCCTAGCATGATAAAGAAGATTCAAAGAGAGTGAGATGCCAGCTCCTTTCATTCAGTCAGTAGCTTCAAACATTTCTGGTATATGAAAAACATGTTTTTCAATGGCAAAAATCAATGAATATTGTAAATGCACAAACAGTAATATCTCCACATTGCACGGTGCAATTCTGAAATTTTTTGCTTTTTCCTGCTCCTCTTAGCATGATAAAGAAGATTCAAAGAGAGTGAGATGCCAGCTCCTTTCATTCAGTCAGTAGCTTCAAACATTTCTGGTATATGAATAACATGATGTTTTTCAATGGCAAAAATCAATGAATATTGTAAATGCACAAACAGTAATTTCTCCGCATTGCAAGGTGCAATTCTGAAATATTTTGCTTTCTCCTGCTCCTCTTAGCATGATAAAGAAGATTCAAAGAGAGTGAGATGAGAGCTCCTTTCATTCAGTCAGTAGCTTCAATCATTTCTGGACGTTTTTCAATGGCAAAAATCAATGAATATTGTAAATGCACAAACAGTAATTTCTCCGCATTGCAAGGTGCAATTCTGAAATTTTTTGCTTTTTCCTGCTCCTCTTAGTATGATAAAGAAGATTCAAAGATAGTGAGATGCCAGCTCCTTTCATTCAGTCAGTAGCTTCAAACATTTCTGGTATATGAATAACATGATGTTTTTCAATGGCAAAAATCAATGAATATTGTAAATGCACAAACAGTAATTTCTCCGCATTGCAAGGTGCAATTCTGAAATTTTTTGCTTTTTCCTGCTCCTCTTAGCATGATAAAGAAGATTCAAAGAGAGTGAGATGCCAGCTCCTTTCATTCAGTCAGTAGCTTCAATCATTTCTGGTATATGAATAACATGATGTTTTTCAATGGCAAAAATTAATGAATATTGTAAATGCACAAACAGTAATTTCTCCGCATTGCAAGGTGCAATTCTGAAATTTTTTGCTTTTTCCTGCTCCTCTTAGCATGATAAAGAAGATTCAAAGAGAGTGAGATGCCAGCTCCTTTCATTCAGTCAGTAGCTTCAATCATTTCTGGACGTTTTTCAATGGCAAAAATCAATGAATATTGTAAATGCACAAACAGTAATTTCTCCGCATTGAAGGTGCAATTCTGAAATTTTTTGCTTTTTCCTGCTCCTCTTAGCATGATAAAGAAGATTCAAAGAGAGTGAGATGCCAGCTCCTTTCATTCAGTCAGTAGCTTCAAACATTTCTGGTATATGAATAACATCATGTTTTTCAATGGCAAAAATCAATGAATATTGTAAATGCACAAACAGTAATTTCTCCGCATTGCAAGGTGCAATTCTGAAATTTTTTGCTTTTTCCTGCTCCTCTTAGCATGATAAAGAAGATTCAAAGAGAGTGAGATGAGAGCTCCTTTCATTCAGTCAGTAGCTTCAATCATTTCTGGACGTTTTTCAATGGCAAAAATCAATGAATATTGTAAATGCACAAACAGTAATTTCTCCGCATTGCAAGGTGCAATTCTGAAATTTTTTGCTTTTTCCTGCTCCTCTTAGCATGATAAAGAAGATTCAAAGAGAGTGAGATGCCAGCTCCTTTCATTCAGTCAGTAGCTTCAAACATTTCTGGTATATGAATAACATGATGTTTTTCAATGGCAAAAATCAATGAATATTGTAAATGCACAAACAGTAATTTCTCCGCATTGCAAGGTGCAATTCTGAAATTTTTTGCTTTTTCCTGCTCCTCTTAGCATGATAAAGAAGATTCAAAGAGAGTGAGATGCCAGCTCCTTTCATTCAGTCAGTAGCTTCAATCATTTCTGGTATATGAATAACATGATGTTTTTCAATGGCAAAAATTAATGAATATTGTAAATGCACAAACAGTAATTTCTCCGCATTGCAAGGTGCAATTCTGAAATTTTTTGCTTTTTCCTGCTCCTCTTAGCATGATAAAGAAGATTCAAAGAGAGTGAGATGCCAGCTCCTTTCATTCAGTCAGTAGCTTCAATCATTTCTGGACGTTTTTCAATGGCAAAAATCAATGAATATTGTAAATGCACAAACAGTAATTTCTCCGCATTGAAGGTGCAATTCTGAAATTTTTTGCTTTTTCCTGCTCCTCTTAGCATGATAAAGAAGATTCAAAGAGAGTGAGATGCCAGCTCCTTTCATTCAGTCAGTAGCTTCAAACATTTCTGGTATATGAATAACATGATGTTTTTCAATGGCAAAAATCAATGAATATTGTAAATGCACAAACAGTAATTTCTCCGCATTGCAAGGTGCAATTCTGAAATTTTTTGCTTTTTCCTGCTCCTCTTAGCATGATAAAGAAGATTCAAAGAGAGTGAGATGCCAGCTCCTTTCATTCAGTCAGTAGCTTCAATCATTTCTGGACGTTTTTCAATGGCAAAAATCAATGAATATTGTAAATGCACAAACAGTAATTTCTCCGCATTGCAAGGTGCAATTCTGAAATTTTTTGCTTTTTCCTGCTCCTCTTAGTATGATAAAGAAGATTCAAAGATAGTGAGATGCCAGCTCCTTTCATTCAGTCAGTAGCTTCAAACATTTCTGGTATATGAATAACATGATGTTTTTCAATGGCAAAAATCAATGAATATTGTAAATGCACAAACAGTAATTTCTCCGCATTGCAAGGTGCAATTCTGAAATTTTTTGCTTTTTCCTGCTCCTCTTAGCATGATAAAGAAGATTCAAAGAGAGTGAGATGCCAGCTCCTTTCATTCAGTCAGTAGCTTCAATCATTTCTGGTATATGAATAACATGATGTTTTTCAATGGCAAAAATTAATGAATATTGTAAATGCACAAACAGTAATTTCTCCGCATTGCAAGGTGCAATTCTGAAATTTTTTGCTTTTTCCTGCTCCTCTTAGCATGATAAAGAAGATTCAAAGAGAGTGAGATGCCAGCTCCTTTCATTCAGTCAGTAGCTTCAATCATTTCTGGACGTTTTTCAATGGCAAAAATCAATGAATATTGTAAATGCACAAACAGTAATTTCTCCGCATTGAAGGTGCAATTCTGAAATTTTTTGCTTTTTCCTGCTCCTCTTAGCATGATAAAGAAGATTCAAAGAGAGTGAGATGCCAGCTCCTTTCATTCAGTCAGTAGCTTCAAACATTTCTGGTATATGAATAACATGATGTTTTTCAATGGCAAAAATCAATGAATATTGTAAATGCACAAACAGTAATTTCTCCGCATTGCAAGGTGCAATTCTGAAATTTTTTGCTTTTTCCTGCTCCTCTTAGCATGATAAAGAAGATTCAAAGAGAGTGAGATGAGAGCTCCTTTCATTCAGTCAGTAGCTTCAATCATTTCTGGACGTTTTTCAATGGCAAAAATCAATGAATATTGTAAATGCACAAACAGTAATTTCTCCGCATTGCAAGGTGCAATTCTGAAATTTTTTGCTTTTTCCTGCTCCTCTTAGCATGATAAAGAAGATTCAAAGAGAGTGAGATGCCAGCTCCTTTCATTCAGTCAGTAGCTTCAAACATTTCTGGTATATGAATAACATGATGTTTTTCAATGGCAAAAATCAATGAATATTGTAAATGCACAAACAGTAATTTCTCCGCATTGCAAGGTGCAATTCTGAAATTTTTTGCTTTTTCCTGCTCCTCTTAGCATGATAAAGAAGATTCAAAGAGAGTGAGATGCCAGCTCCTTTCATTCAGTCAGTAGCTTCAATCATTTCTGGTATATGAATAACATGATGTTTTTCAATGGCAAAAATTAATGAATATTGTAAATGCACAAACAGTAATTTCTCCGCATTGCAAGGTGCAATTCTGAAATTTTTTGCTTTTTCCTGCTCCTCTTAGCATGATAAAGAAGATTCAAAGAGAGTGAGATGCCAGCTCCTTTCATTCAGTCAGTAGCTTCAATCATTTCTGGACGTTTTTCAATGGCAAAAATCAATGAATATTGTAAATGCACAAACAGTAATTTCTCCGCATTGCAAGGTGCAATTCTGAAATTTTTTGCTTTTTCCTGCTCCTCTTAGCATGATAAAGAAGATTCAAAGAGAGTGAGATGCCAGCTCCTTTCATTCAGTCAGTAGCTTCAATCATTTCTGGTATATGAATAACATGATGTTTTTCAATGGCAAAAATTAATGAATATTGTAAATGCACAAACAGTAATTTCTCCGCATTGCAAGGTGCAATTCTGAAATTTTTTGCTTTTTCCTGCTCCTCTTAGCATGATAAAGAAGATTCAAAGAGAGTGAGATGCCAGCTCCTTTCATTCAGTCAGTAGCTTCAATCATTTCTGGACGTTTTTCAATGGCAAAAATCAATGAATATTGTAAATGCACAAACAGTAATTTCTCCGCATTGAAGGTGCAATTCTGAAATTTTTTGCTTTTTCCTGCTCCTCTTAGCATGATAAAGAAGATTCAAAGCGAGTGAGATGCCAGCTCCTTTCATTCAGTCAGTAGCTTCAAACATTTCTGGTATATGAATAACATGATGTTTTTCAATGGCAAAAATCAATGAATATTGTAAATGCACAAACAGTAATTTCTCCGCATTGCAAGGTGCAATTCTGAAATTTTTTGCTTTTTCCTGCTCCTCTTAGCATGATAAAGAAGATTCAAAGAGAGTGAGATGAGAGCTCCTTTCATTCAGTCAGTAGCTTCAATCATTTCTGGACGTTTTTCAATGGCAAAAATCAATGAATATTGTAAATGCACAAACAGTAATTTCTCCGCATTGCAAGGTGCAATTCTGAAATTTTTTGCTTTTTCCTGCTCCTCTTAGCATGATAAAGAAGATTCAAAGAGAGTGAGATGCCAGCTCCTTTCATTCAGTCAGTAGCTTCAAACATTTCTGGTATATGAATAACATGATGTTTTTCAATGGCAAAAATCAATGAATATTGTAAATGCACAAACAGTAATTTCTCCGCATTGCAAGGTGCAATTCTGAAATTTTTTGCTTTTTCCTGCTCCTCTTAGCATGATAAAGAAGATTCAAAGAGAGTGAGATGCCAGCTCCTTTCATTCAGTCAGTAGCTTCAATCATTTCTGGTATATGAATAACATGATGTTTTTCAATGGCAAAAATTAATGAATATTGTAAATGCACAAACAGTAATTTCTCCGCATTGCAAGGTGCAATTCTGAAATTTTTTGCTTTTTCCTGCTCCTCTTAGCATGATAAAGAAGATTCAAAGAGAGTGAGATGCCAGCTCCTTTCATTCAGTCAGTAGCTTCAATCATTTCTGGACGTTTTTCAATGGCAAAAATCAATGAATATTGTAAATGCACAAACAGTAATTTCTCCGCATTGAAGGTGCAATTCTGAAATTTTTTGCTTTTTCCTGCTCCTCTTAGCATGATAAAGAAGATTCAAAGAGAGTGAGATGCCAGCTCCTTTCATTCAGTCAGTAGCTTCAAACATTTCTGGTATATGAATAACATGATGTTTTTCAATGGCAAAAATCAATGAATATTGTAAATGCACAAACAGTAATTTCTCCGCATTGCAAGGTGCAATTCTGAAATTTTTTGCTTTTTCCTGCTCCTCTTAGCATGATAAAGAAGATTCAAAGAGAGTGAGATGCCAGCTCCTTTCATTCAGTCAGTAGCTTCAATCATTTCTGGACGTTTTTCAATGGCAAAAATCAATGAATATTGTAAATGCACAAACAGTAATTTCTCCGCATTGCAAGGTGCAATTCTGAAATTTTTTGCTTTTTCCTGCTCCTCTTAGTATGATAAAGAAGATTCAAAGATAGTGAGATGCCAGCTCCTTTCATTCAGTCAGTAGCTTCAAACATTTCTGGTATATGAATAACATGATGTTTTTCAATGGCAAAAATCAATGAATATTGTAAATGCACAAACAGTAATTTCTCCGCATTGCAAGGTGCAATTCTGAAATTTTTTGCTTTTTCCTGCTCCTCTTAGCATGATAAAGAAGATTCAAAGAGAGTGAGATGCCAGCTCCTTTCATTCAGTCAGTAGCTTCAATCATTTCTGGTATATGAATAACATGATGTTTTTCAATGGCAAAAATTAATGAATATTGTAAATGCACAAACAGTAATTTCTCCGCATTGCAAGGTGCAATTCTGAAATTTTTTGCTTTTTCCTGCTCCTCTTAGCATGATAAAGAAGATTCAAAGAGAGTGAGATGCCAGCTCCTTTCATTCAGTCAGTAGCTTCAATCATTTCTGGACGTTTTTCAATGGCAAAAATCAATGAATATTGTAAATGCACAAACAGTAATTTCTCCGCATTGAAGGTGCAATTCTGAAATTTTTTGCTTTTTCCTGCTCCTCTTAGCATGATAAAGAAGATTCAAAGAGAGTGAGATGCCAGCTCCTTTCATTCAGTCAGTAGCTTCAAACATTTCTGGTATATGAATAACATGATGTTTTTCAATGGCAAAAATCAATGAATATTGTAAATGCACAAACAGTAATTTCTCCGCATTGCAAGGTGCAATTCTGAAATTTTTTGCTTTTTCCTGCTCCTCTTAGCATGATAAAGAAGATTCAAAGAGAGTGAGATGAGAGCTCCTTTCATTCAGTCAGTAGCTTCAATCATTTCTGGACGTTTTTCAATGGCAAAAATCAATGAATATTGTAAATGCACAAACAGTAATTTCTCCGCATTGCAAGGTGCAATTCTGAAATTTTTTGCTTTTTCCTGCTCCTCTTAGCATGATAAAGAAGATTCAAAGAGAGTGAGATGCCAGCTCCTTTCATTCAGTCAGTAGCTTCAAACATTTCTGGTATATGAATAACATGATGTTTTTCAATGGCAAAAATCAATGAATATTGTAAATGCACAAACAGTAATTTCTCCGCATTGCAAGGTGCAATTCTGAAATTTTTTGCTTTTTCCTGCTCCTCTTAGCATGATAAAGAAGATTGAAAGAGAGTGAGATGCCAGCTCCTTTCATTCAGTCAGTAGCTTCAATCATTTCTGGTATATGAATAACATGATGTTTTTCAATGGCAAAAATTAATGAATATTGTAAATGCACAAACAGTAATTTCTCCGCATTGCAAGGTGCAATTCTGAAATTTTTTGCTTTTTCCTGCTCCTCTTAGCATGATAAAGAAGATTCAAAGAGAGTGAGATGCCAGCTCCTTTCATTCAGTCAGTAGCTTCAATCATTTCTGGACGTTTTTCAATGGCAAAAATCAATGAATATTGTAAATGCACAAACAGTAATTTCTCCGCATTGAAGGTGCAATTCTGAAATTTTTTGCTTTTTCCTGCTCCTCTTAGCATGATAAAGAAGATTCAAAGAGAGTGAGATGCCAGCTCCTTTCATTCAGTCAGTAGCTTCAAACATTTCTGGTATATGAATAACATGATGTTTTTCAATGGCAAAAATCAATGAATATTGTAAATGCACAAACAGTAATTTCTCCGCATTGCAAGGTGCAATTCTGAAATTTTTTGCTTTTTCCTGCTCCTCTTAGCATGATAAAGAAGATTCAAAGAGAGTGAGATGAGAGCTCCTTTCATTCAGTCAGTAGCTTCAATCATTTCTGGACGTTTTTCAATGGCAAAAATCAATGAATATTGTAAATGCACAAACAGTAATTTCTCCGCATTGCAAGGTGCAATTCTGAAATTTTTTGCTTTTTCCTGCTCCTCTTAGCATGATAAAGAAGATTCAAAGAGAGTGAGATGCCAGCTCCTTTCATTCAGTCAGTAGCTTCAATCATTTCTGGACGTTTTTCAATGGCAAAAATCAATGAATATTGTAAATGCACAAACAGTAATTTCTCCGCATTGCAAGGTGCAATTCTGAAATTTTTTGCTTTTTCCTGCTCCTCTTAGCATAATAAAGAAGATTCAAAGAGAGTGAGATGCCAGCTCCTTTCATTCAGTCAGTAGCTTCAATCATTTCTGGTATATGAATAACATGATGTTTTTCAATGGCAAAAATCAATGAATATTGTAAATGCACAAACAGTAATTTCTCCGCATTACAAGGTGCAATTCTGAAATTTTTTGCTTTTTCCTGCTCCTCTTAGCATGATAAAGAAGATTCAAAGAGAGTGAGATGCCAGCTCCTTTCATTCAGTCAGTAGCCTCAATCATTTCTGGACGTTTTTCAATGGCAAAAATCAATGAATATTGTAAATGCACAAACAGTAATTTCTCCGCATTGCAAGGTGCAATTCTGAAATTTTTTGCTTTTTCCTGCTCCTCTTAGCATGATAAAGAAGATTCAAAGAGAGTGAGATGCCAGCTCCTTTCATTCAGTCAGTAGCATCAAACATTTCTGGTATATGAATAACATGATGTTTTTCAATGGCAAAAATCAATGAATATTGTAAATGCACAAACAGTAATTTCTTCGCATTGCAAGGTGCAATTCTGAAATTTTTTGCTTTTTCCTGCTCCTCTTAGCATGATAAAGAAGATTCAAAGAGAGTGAGATGCCAGCTCCTTTCATTCAGTCAGTAGCTTCAAACATTTCTGGTATATGAATAACATGATGTTTTTCAATGGCGGCAAAAATCAATGAATATTGTAAATGCACAAACAGTAATTTCTCCGCATTGCAAGGTGCAATTCTGAAATTTTTTGCTTTTTCCTGCTCCTCTTAGCATGATAAAGAAGATTCAAAGAGAGTGAGATGCCAGCTCCTTTCATTCAGTCAGTAGCTTCAATCATTTCTGGACGTTTTTCAATGGCAAAAATCAATGAATATTGTAAATGCACAAACAGTAATTCCGCATTGCAAGGTGCAATTCTGAAATTTTTTGCTTTTTCCTGCTCCTCTTAGCATGATAAAGAAGATTCAAAGAGAGTGAGATGCCAGCTCCTTTCATTCAGTCAGTAGCTTCAATCATTTCTGGACGTTTTTCAATGGCAAAAATCAATGAATATTGTAAATGCACAAACAGTAATTTCTCCGCATTGCAAGGTGCAATTCTGAAATTTTTTGCTTTTTCCTGCTCCTCTTAGTATGATAAAGAAGATTCAAAGAGAGTGAGATGCCAGCTCCTTTCATTCAGTCAGTAGCTTCAAACATTTCTGGTATATGAATAACATGATGTTTTTCAATGGCAAAAATCAATGAATATTGTAAATGCACAAACAGTAATTTCTCCGCATTGCAAGGTGCAATTCTGAAATTTTTTGCTTTTTCCTGCTCCTCTTAGCATGATAAAGAAGATTCAAAGAGAGTGAGATGCCAGCTCCTTTCATTCAGTCAGTAGCTTCAATCATTTCTGGTATATGAATAACATGATGTTTTTCAATGGCAAAAATTAATGAATATTGTAAATGCACAAACAGTAATTTCTCCGCATTGCAAGGTGCAATTCTGAAATTTTTTTCTTTTTCCTGCTCCTCTTAGCATGATAAAGAAGATTCAAAGAGAGTGAGATGCCAGCTCCTTTCATTCAGTCAGTAGCTTCAATCATTTCTGGACGTTTTTCAATGGCAAAAATCAATGAATATTGTAAATGCACAAACAGTAATTTCTCCGCATTGAAGGTGCAATTCTGAAATTTTTTGCTTTTTCCTGCTCCTCTTAGCATGATAAAGAAGATTCAAAGAGAGTGAGATGCCAGCTCCTTTCATTCAGTCAGTAGCTTCAAACATTTCTGGTATATGAAAAACATGTTTTTCAATGGCAAAAATCAATGAATATTGTAAATGCACAAACAGTAATATCTCTACATTGCACGGTGCAATTCTGAAATTTTTAGCTTTTTCCTGTTAATCCTAGCATGATAAAGAAGATTCAAAGAGAGTGAGATGCCAGCTCCTTTCATTCAGTCAGTAGCTTCAAACATTTCTGGTATATGAAAAACATGTTTTTCAATGGCAAAAATCAATGAATATTGTAAATGCACAAACAGTAATATCTCCACATTGCAAGGTTCAATTCTGAAATTTTTTGCTTTTTCCTGCTAATCCTAGCATGATAAAGAAGATTCAAAGAGAGTGAGATGCCAGCTCCTTTCATTCAGTCAGTAGCTTCAAACATTTCTGGTATATGAAAAACATGTTTTTCAATGGCAAAAATCAATGAATATTGTAAATGCACAAACAGTAATATCTCCACATTGCAAGGTGCAATTCTGAAATTTTTTGCTTTTTCCTGTTAATCCTAGCATGATAAAGAAGATTCAAAGAGAGTGAGATGCCAGCTCCTTTCATTCAGTCAGTAGCTTCAAACATTTCTGGTATATGAAAAACATGTTTTTCAATGGCAAAAATCAATGAATATTGTAAATGCACAAACAGTAATATCTCCACATTGCACGGTGCAATTCTGAAATTTTTTGCTTTTTCCTGCTCCTCTTAGCATGATAAAGAAGATTCAAAGAGAGTGAGATGCCAGCTCCTTTCATTCAGTCAGTAGCTTCAAACATTTCTGGTATATGAATAACATGATGTTTTTCAATGGCAAAAATCAATGAATATTGTAAATGCACAAACAGTAATTTCTCCGCATTGCAAGGTGCAATTCTGAAATTTTTTGCTTTTTCCTGCTCCTCTTAGCATGATAAAGAAGATTCAAAGAGAGTGAGATGAGAGCTCCTTTCATTCAGTCAGTAGCTTCAATCATTTCTGGACGTTTTTCAATGGCAAAAATCAATGAATATTGTAAATGCACAAACAGTAATTTCTCCGCATTGCAAGGTGCAATTCTGAAATTTTTTGCTTTTTCCTGCTCCTCTTAGCATGATAAAGAAGATTCAAAGAGAGTGAGATGCCAGCTCCTTTCATTCAGTCAGTAGCTTCAATCATTTCTGGACGTTTTTCAATGGCAAAAATCAATGAATATTGTAAATGCACAAACAGTAATTTCTCCGCATTGCAAGGTGCAATTCTGAAATTTTTTGCTTTTTCCTGCTCCTCTTAGCATAATAAAGAAGATTCAAAGAGAGTGAGATGCCAGCTCCTTTCATTCAGTCAGTAGCTTCAATCATTTCTGGTATATGAATAACATGATGTTTTTCAATGGCAAAAATCAATGAATATTGTAAATGCACAAACAGTAATTTCTCCGCATTGCAAGGTGCAATTCTGAAATTTTTTGCTTTTTCCTGCTCCTCTTAGCATGATAAAGAAGATTCAAAGAGAGTGAGATGCCAGCTCCTTTCATTCAGTCAGTAGCTTCAATCATTTCTGGACGTTTTTCAATGGCAAAAATCAATGAATATTGTAAATGCACAAACAGTAATTTCTCCGCATTGCAAGGTGCAATTCTGAAATTTTTTGCTTTTTCCTGCTCCTCTTAGCATGGTAAAGAAGACTCAAAGAGAGTGAGATGCCAGCTACTTTCATTCAGTCAGTAGCTTCAATCATTTCTGGACGTTTTTCAACGGCAAAAATCAATGAATATTGTAGATGCACAAACAGTAATTTCTCCGCATTGCAAGGTGCAATTCTGAAATTTTTTGCTTTTTCCTGCTCCTCTTAGCATGATAAAGAAGATTCAAAGAGACTGAGATGCCAGCTCCTTTCATTCAGTCAGTAGCTTCAATCATTTCTGGACGTTTTTCAATGGCAAAAATCAATGAATATTGTAAATGCACAAACAGTAATTTCTCCGCATTGCAAGGTGCAATTCTGAAATTTTTTGCTTTTTCCTGCTCCTCTTAGCATGATAAAGAAGATTCAAAGAGAGTGAGATGCCAGCTCCTTTCATTCAGTCAGTAGCTTCAATCATTTCTGGATGTTTTTCAATGGCAAAAATCAATGAATATTGTAAATGCACAAACAGTAATTTCTCCGCATTGCAAGGTGCAATTCTGAAATTTTTTGCTTTTTCCTGCTCCTCTTAGCATGATAAAGAAGATTCAAAGAGAGTGAGATGCCAGCTCCTTTCATTCAGTCAGTAGCCTCAATCATTTCTGGACGTTTTTCAATGGCAAAAATCAATGAATATTGTAAATGCACAAACAGTAATTTCTTCGCATTGCAAGGTGCAATTCTGAAATTTTTTGCTTTTTCCTGCTCCTCTTAGCATGATAAAGAAGATTCAAAGAGAGTGAGATGCCAGCTCCTTTCATTCAGTCAGTAGCTTCAAACATTTCTGGTATATGAATAACATGATGTTTTTCAATGGCGGCAAAAATCAATGAATATTGTAAATGCACAAACAGTAATTTCTCCGCATTGCAAGGTGCAATTCTGAAATTTTTTGCTTTTTCCTGCTCCTCTTAGCATGATAAAGAAGATTCAAAGAGAGTGAGATGCCAGCTCCTTTCATTCAGTCAGTAGCTTCAATCATTTCTGGACGTTTTTCAATGGCAAAAATCAATGAATATTGTAAATGCACAAACAGTAATTCCGCATTGCAAGGTGCAATTCTGAAATTTTTTGCTTTTTCCTGCTCCTCTTAGCATGATAAAGAAGATTCAAAGAGAGTGAGATGCCAGCTCCTTTCATTCAGTCAGTAGCTTCAATCATTTCTGGACGTTTTTCAATGGCAAAAATCAATGAATATTGTAAATGCACAAACAGTAATTTCTCCGCATTGCAAGGTGCAATTCTGAAATTTTTTGCTTTTTCCTGCTCCTCTTAGTATGATAAAGAAGATTCAAAGAGAGTGAGATGCCAGCTCCTTTCATTCAGTCAGTAGCTTCAAACATTTCTGGTATATGAATAACATGATGTTTTTCAATGGCAAAAATCAATGAATATTGTAAATGCACAAACAGTAATTTCTCCGCATTGCAAGGTGCAATTCTGAAATTTTTTGCTTTTTCCTGCTCCTCTTAGCATGATAAAGAAGATTCAAAGAGAGTGAGATGCCAGCTCCTTTCATTCAGTCAGTAGCTTCAATCATTTCTGGACGTTTTTCAATGGCAAAAATCAATGAATATTGTAAATGCACAAACAGTAATTTCTCCGCATTGAAGGTGCAATTCTGAAATTTTTTGCTTTTTCCTGCTCCTCTTAGCATGATAAAGAAGATTCAAAGAGAGTGAGATGCCAGCTCCTTTCATTCAGTCAGTAGCTTCAAACATTTCTGGTATATGAAAAACATGTTTTTCAATGGCAAAAATCAATGAATATTGTAAATGCACAAACAGTAATATCTCTACATTGCACGGTGCAATTCTGAAATTTTTAGCTTTTTCCTGTTAATCCTAGCATGATAAAGAAGATTCAAAGAGAGTGAGATGCCAGCTCCTTTCATTCAGTCAGTAGCTTCAAACATTTCTGGTATATGAAAAACATGTTTTTCAATGGCAAAAATCAATGAATATTGTAAATGCACAAACAGTAATATCTCCACATTGCAAGGTGCAATTCTGAAATTTTTTGCTTTTTCCTGCTAATCCTAGCATGATAAAGAAGATTCAAAGAGAGTGAGATGCCAGCTCCTTTCATTCAGTCAGTAGCTTCAAACATTTCTGGTATATGAAAAACATGTTTTTCAATGGCAAAAATCAATGAATATTGTAAATGCACAAACAGTAATATCTCCACATTGCAAGGTGCAATTCTGAAATTTTTTGCTTTTTACTGTTAATCCTAGCATGATAAAGAAGATTCAAAGAGAGTGAGATGCCAGCTCCTTTCATTCAGTCAGTAGCTTCAAACATTTCTGGTATATGAAAAACATGTTTTTCAATGGCAAAAATCAATGAATATTGTAAATGCACAAACAGTAATATCTCCACATTGCACGGTGCAATTCTGAAATTTTTAGCTTTTTCCTGTTAATCCTAGCATGATAAAGAAGATTCAAAGAGAGTGAGATGCCAGCTCCTTTCATTCAGTCAGTAGCTTCAAACATTTCTGGTATATGAAAAACATGTTTTTCAATGGCAAAAATCAATGAATATTGTAAATGCACAAACAGTAATATCTCCACATTGCAAGGTGCAATTCTGAAATTTTTTGCTTTTTCCTGCTAATCCTAGCATGATAAAGAAGATTCAAAGAGAGTGAGATGCCAGCTCCTTTCATACAGTCAGTAGCTTCAAACATTTCTGGTATATGAAAAACATGTTTTTCAATGGCAAAAATCAATGAATATTGTAAATGCACAAACAGTAATATCTCCACATTGCACGGTGCAATTCTGAAATTTTTAGCTTTTTCCTGTTAATCCTAGCATGATAAAGAAGATTCAAAGAGAGTGAGATGCCAGCTCCTTTCATTCAGTCAGTAGCTTCAAACATTTCTGGTATATGAAAAACATGTTTTTCAATGGCAAAAATCAATGAATATTGTAAATGCACAAACAGTAATATCTCCACATTGCAAGGTGCAATTCTGAAATTTTTTGCTTTTTCCTGTTAATCCTAGCATGATAAAGAAGATTCAAAGAGAGTGAGATGCCAGCTCCTTTCATTCAGTCAGTAGCTTCAAACATTTCTGGTATATGAAAAACATGTTTTTCAATGGCAAAAATCAATGAATATTGTAAATGCACAAACAGTAATATCTCCACATTGCAAGGTGCAATTCTGAAATTTTTTGCTTTTTCCTGCTAATCCTAGCATGATAAAGATTCAAAGAGAGTGAGATGCCAGCTCCTTTCATTCAGTCAGTAGCTTCAAACATTTCTGGTATATGAAAAACATGTTTTTCAATGGCAAAAATCAATGAATATTGTAAATGCACAAACAGTAATATCTCCACATTGCACGGTGCAATTCTGAAATTTTTAGCTTTTTCCTGTTAATCCTAGCATGATAAAGAAGATTCAAAGAGAGTGAGATGCCAGCTCCTTTCATTCAGTCAGTAGCTTCAAACATTTCTGGTATATGAAAAACATGTTTTTCAATGGCAAAAATCAATGAATATTGTAAATGCACAAACAGTAATATCTCCACATTGCACGGTGCAATTCTGAAATTTTTAGCTTTTTCCTGTTAATCCTAGCATGATAAAGAAGATTCAAAGAGAGTGAGATGCCAGCTCCTTTCATTCAGTCAGTAGCTTCAATCATTTCTGGTATATGAATAACATGATGTTTTTCAATGGCAAAAATCAATGAATATTGTAAATGCACAAACAGTAATTTCTCCGCATTGCAAGGTGCAATTCTGAAATTTTTTGCTTTTTCCTGCTCCTCTTAGCATAATAAAGAAGATTCAAAGAGAGTGAGATGCCAGCTCCTTTCATTCAGTCAGTAGCTTCAATCATTTCTGGTATATGAATAACATGATGTTTTTCAATGGCAAAAATCAATGAATATTGTAAATGCACAAACAGTAATTTCTCCGCATTGCAAGGTGCAATTCTGAAATTTTTTGCTTTTTCCTGCTCCTCTTAGCATGATAAAGAAGATTCAAAGAGAGTGAGATGCCAGCTCCTTTCATTCAGTCAGTAGCTTCAATCATTTCTGGACGTTTTTCAATGGCAAAAATCAATGAATATTGTAAATGCACAAACAGTAATTTCTCCGCATTGCAAGGTGCAATTCTGAAATTTTTTGCTTTTTCCTGCTCCTCTTAGCATGGTAAAGAAGACTCAAAGAGAGTGAGATGCCAGCTACTTTCATTCAGTCAGTAGCTTCAATCATTTCTGGACGTTTTTCAACGGCAAAAATCAATGAATATTGTAGATGCACAAACAGTAATTTCTCCGCATTGCAAGGTGCAATTCTGAAATTTTTTGCTTTTTCCTGCTCCTCTTAGCATGATAAAGAAGATTCAAAGAGACTGAGATGCCAGCTCCTTTCATTCAGTCAGTAGCTTCAATCATTTCTGGACGTTTTTCAATGGCAATAATCAATGAATATTGTAAATGCACAAACAGTAATTTCTCCGCATTGCAAGGTGCAATTCTGAAATTTTTTGCTTTTTCCTGCTCCTCTTAGCATGATAAAGAAGATTCAAAGAGAGTGAGATGCCAGCTCCTTTCATTCAGTCAGTAGCTTCAATCATTTCTGGATGTTTTTCAATGGCAAAAATCAATGAATATTGTAAATGCACAAACAGTAATTTCTCCGCATTGCAAGGTGCAATTCTGAAATTTTTTGCTTTTTCCTGCTCCTCTTAGCATGATAAAGAAGATTCAAAGAGAGTGAGATGCCAGCTCCTTTCATTCAGTCAGTAGCCTCAATCATTTCTGGACGTTTTTCAATGGCAAAAATCAATGAATATTGTAAATGCACAAACAGTAATTTCTTCGCATTGCAAGGTGCAATTCTGAAATTTTTTGCTTTTTCCTGCTCCTCTTAGCATGATAAAGAAGATTCAAAGAGAGTGAGATGCCAGCTCCTTTCATTCAGTCAGTAGCTTCAAACATTTCTGGTATATGAATAACATGATGTTTTTCAATGGCGGCAAAAATCAATGAATATTGTAAATGCACAAACAGTAATTTCTCCGCATTGCAAGGTGCAATTCTGAAATTTTTTGCTTTTTCCTGCTCCTCTTAGCATGATAAAGAAGATTCAAAGAGAGTGAGATGCCAGCTCCTTTCATTCAGTCAGTAGCTTCAATCATTTCTGGACGTTTTTCAATGGCAAAAATCAATGAATATTGTAAATGCACAAACAGTAATTCCGCATTGCAAGGTGCAATTCTGAAATTTTTTGCTTTTTCCTGCTCCTCTTAGCATGATAAAGAAGATTCAAAGAGAGTGAGATGCCAGCTCCTTTCATTCAGTCAGTAGCTTCAATCATTTCTGGACGTTTTTCAATGGCAAAAATCAATGAATATTGTAAATGCACAAACAGTAATTTCTCCGCATTGCAAGGTGCAATTCTGAAATTTTTTGCTTTTTCCTGCTCCTCTTAGTATGATAAAGAAGATTCAAAGAGAGTGAGATGCCAGCTCCTTTCATTCAGTCAGTAGCTTCAAACATTTCTGGTATATGAATAACATGATGTTTTTCAATGGCAAAAATCAATGAATATTGTAAATGCACAAACAGTAATTTCTCCGCATTGCAAGGTGCAATTCTGAAATTTTTTGCTTTTTCCTGCTCCTCTTAGCATGATAAAGAAGATTCAAAGAGAGTGAGATGCCAGCTCCTTTCATTCAGTCAGTAGCTTCAATCATTTCTGGTATATGAATAACATGATGTTTTTCAATGGCAAAAATTAATGAATATTGTAAATGCACAAACAGTAATTTCTCCGCATTGCAAGGTGCAATTCTGAAATTTTTTGCTTTTTCCTGCTCCTCTTAGCATGATAAAGAAGATTCAAAGAGAGTGAGATGCCAGCTCCTTTCATTCAGTCAGTAGCTTCAATCATTTCTGGACGTTTTTCAATGGCAAAAATCAATGAATATTGTAAATGCACAAACAGTAATTTCTCCGCATTGAAGGTGCAATTCTGAAATTTTTTGCTTTTTCCTGCTCCTCTTAGCATGATAAAGAAGATTCAAAGAGAGTGAGATGCCAGCTCCTTTCATTCAGTCAGTAGCTTCAAACATTTCTGGTATATGAAAAACATGTTTTTCAATGGCAAAAATCAATGAATATTGTAAATGCACAAACAGTAATATCTCTACATTGCACGGTGCAATTCTGAAATTTTTAGCTTTTTCCTGTTAATCCTAGCATGATAAAGAAGATTCAAAGAGAGTGAGATGCCAGCTCCTTTCATTCAGTCAGTAGCTTCAAACATTTCTGGTATATGAAAAACATGTTTTTCAATGGCAAAAATCAATGAATATTGTAAATGCACAAACAGTAATATCTCCACATTGCAAGGTGCAATTCTGAAATTTTTTGCTTTTTCCTGCTAATCCTAGCATGATAAAGAAGATTCAAAGAGAGTGAGATGCCAGCTCCTTTCATTCAGTCAGTAGCTTCAAACATTTCTGGTATATGAAAAACATGTTTTTCAATGGCAAAAATCAATGAATATTGTAAATGCACAAACAGTAATATCTCCACATTGCAAGGTGCAATTCTGAAATTTTTTGCTTTTTACTGTTAATCCTAGCATGATAAAGAAGATTCAAAGAGAGTGAGATGCCAGCTCCTTTCATTCAGTCAGTAGCTTCAAACATTTCTGGTATATGAAAAACATGTTTTTCAATGGCAAAAATCAATGAATATTGTAAATGCACAAACAGTAATATCTCCACATTGCACGGTGCAATTCTGAAATTTTTAGCTTTTTCCTGTTAATCCTAGCATGATAAAGAAGATTCAAAGAGAGTGAGATGCCAGCTCCTTTCATTCAGTCAGTAGCTTCAAACATTTCTGGTATATGAAAAACATGTTTTTCAATGGCAAAAATCAATGAATATTGTAAATGCACAAACAGTAATATCTCCACATTGCAAGGTGCAATTCTGAAATTTTTTGCTTTTTCCTGCTAATCCTAGCATGATAAAGAAGATTCAAAGAGAGTGAGATGCCAGCTCCTTTCATACAGTCAGTAGCTTCAAACATTTCTGGTATATGAAAAACATGTTTTTCAATGGCAAAAATCAATGAATATTGTAAATGCACAAACAGTAATATCTCCACATTGCACGGTGCAATTCTGAAATTTTTAGCTTTTTCCTGTTAATCCTAGCATGATAAAGAAGATTCAAAGAGAGTGAGATGCCAGCTCCTTTCATTCAGTCAGTAGCTTCAAACATTTCTGGTATATGAAAAACATGTTTTTCAATGGCAAAAATCAATGAATATTGTAAATGCACAAACAGTAATATCTCCACATTGCAAGGTGCAATTCTGAAATTTTTTGCTTTTTCCTGTTAATCCTAGCATGATAAAGAAGATTCAAAGAGAGTGAGATGCCAGCTCCTTTCATTCAGTCAGTAGCTTCAAACATTTCTGGTATATGAAAAACATGTTTTTCAATGGCAAAAATCAATGAATATTGTAAATGCACAAACAGTAATATCTCCACATTGCAAGGTGCAATTCTGAAATTTTTTGCTTTTTCCTGCTAATCCTAGCATGATAAAGATTCAAAGAGAGTGAGATGCCAGCTCCTTTCATTCAGTCAGTAGCTTCAAACATTTCTGGTATATGAAAAACATGTTTTTCAATGGCAAAAATCAATGAATATTGTAAATGCACAAACAGTAATATCTCCACATTGCACGGTGCAATTCTGAAATTTTTAGCTTTTTCCTGTTAATCCTAGCATGATAAAGAAGATTCAAAGAGAGTGAGATGCCAGCTCCTTTCATTCAGTCAGTAGCTTCAAACATTTCTGGTATATGAAAAACATGTTTTTCAATGGCAAAAATCAATGAATATTGTAAATGCACAAACAGTAATATCTCCACATTGCACGGTGCAATTCTGAAATTTTTAGCTTTTTCCTGTTAATCCTAGCATGATAAAGAAGATTCAAAGAGAGTGAGATGCCAGCTCCTTTCATTCAGTCAGTAGCTTCAAACATTTCTGGTATATGAAAAACATGTTTTTCAATGGCAAAAATCAATGAATATTGTAAATGCACAAACAGTAATATCTCCACATTGCAAGGTGCAATTCTGAAATTTTTTGCTTTTTCCTGCTAATCCTAGCATGATAAAGAAGATTCAAAGAGAGTGAGATGCCAGCTCCTTTCATTCAGTCAGTAGCTTCAAACATTTCTGGTATATGAAAAACATGTTTTTCAATGGCAAAAATCAATGAATATTGTAAATGCACAAACAGTGATATCTCCACATTGCAAGGTGCAATTCTGAAATTTTTTGCTTTTTCCTGTTAATCCTAGCATGATAAAGAAGATTCAAAGAGAGTGAGATGCCAGCTCCTTTCATTCAGTCAGTAGCTTCAAACATTTCTGGTATATGAAAAACATGTTTTTCAATGGCAAAAATCAATGAATATTGTAAATGCACAAACAGTAATATCTCCACATTGCACGGTGCAATTCTGAAATTTTTAGCTTTTTCCTGTTAATCCTAGCATGATAAAGAAGATTCAAAGAGAGTGAGATGCCAGCTCCTTTCATTCAGTCAGTAGCTTCAAACATTTCTGGTATATGAAAAACATGTTTTTCAATGGCAAAAATCAATGAATATTGTAAATGCACAAACAGTAATATCTCCACATTGCAAGGTGCAATTCTGAAATTTTTTGCTTTTTCCTGTTAATCCTAGCATGATAAAGAAGATTCAAAGAGAGTGAGATGCCAGCTCCTTTCATTCAGTCAGTAGCTTCAAACATTTCTGGTATATGAAAAACATGTTTTTCAATGGCAAAAATCAATGAATATTGTAAATGCACAAACAGTAATATCTCCACATTGCACGGTGCAATTCTGAAATTTTTAGCTTTTTCCTGTTAATCCTAGCATGATAAAGAAGATTCAAAGAGAGTGAGATGCCAGCTCCTTTCATTCAGTCAGTAGCTTCAAACATTTCTGGTATATGAAAAACATGTTTTTCACTGGCAAAAATCAATGAATATTGTAAATGCACAAACAGTAATATCTCCACATTGCAAGGTGCAATTCTGAAATTTTTTGCTTTTTCCTGCTAATCCTAGCATGATAAAGAAGATTCAAAGAGAGTGAGATGCCAGCTCCTTTCATTCAGTCAGTAGCTTCAAACATTTCTGGTATATGAAAAACATGTTTTTCAATGGCAAAAATCAATGAATATTGTAAATGCACAAACAGTAATATCTCCACATTGCAAGGTGCAATTCTGAAATTTTTTGCTTTTTCCTGTTAATCCTAGCATGATAAAGAAGATTCAAAGAGAGTGAGATGCCAGCTCCTTTCATTCAGTCAGTAGCTTCAAACATTTCTGGTATATGAAAAACATGTTTTTCAATGGCAAAAATCAATGAATATTGTAAATGCACAAACAGTAATATCTCCACATTGCACGGTGCAATTCTGAAATTTTTAGCTTTTTCCTGTTAATCCTAGCATGATAAAGAAGATTCAAAGAGAGTGAGATGCCAGCTCCTTTCATTCAGTCAGTAGCTTCAAACATTTCTGGTATATGAAAAACATGTTTTTCAATGGCAAAAATCAATGAATATTGTAAATGCACAAACAGTAATATCTCCACATTGCAAGGTGCAATTCTGAAATTTTTTGCTTTTTCCTGCTAATCCTAGCATGATAAAGAAGATTCAAAGAGAGTGAGATGCCAGCTCCTTTCATTCAGTCAGTAGCTTCAAACATTTCTGGTATATGAAAAACATGTTTTTCAATGGCAAAAATCAATGAATATTGTAAATGCACAAACAGTAATATCTCCACATTGCACGGTGCAATTCTGAAATTTTTAGCTTTTTCCTGTTAATCCTAGCATGATAAAGAAGATTCAAAGAGAGTGAGATGCCAGCTCCTTTCATTCAGTCAGTAGCTTCAAACATTTCTGGTATATGAAAAACATGTTTTTCAATGGCAAAAATCAATGAATATTGTAAATGCACAAACAGTAATATCTCCACATTGCAAGGTGCAATTCTGAAATTTTTTGCTTTTTCCTGTTAATCCTAGCATGATAAAGAAGATTCAAAGAGAGTGAGATGCCAGCTCCTTTCATTCAGTCAGTAGCTTCAAACATTTCTGGTATATGAAAAACATGTTTTTCAATGGCAAAAATCAATGAATATTGTAAATGCACAAACAGTAATATCTCCACATTGCAAGGTGCAATTCTGAAATTTTTTGCTTTTTCCTGCTAATCCTAGCATGATAAAGATTCAAAGAGAGTGAGATGCCAGCTCCTTTCATTCAGTCAGTAGCTTCAAACATTTCTGGTATATGAAAAACATGTTTTTCAATGGCAAAAATCAATGAATATTGTAAATGCACAAACAGTAATATCTCCACATTGCACGGTGCAATTCTGAAATTTTTAGCTTTTTCCTGTTAATCCTAGCATGATAAAGAAGATTCAAAGAGAGTGAGATGCCAGCTCCTTTCATTCAGTCAGTAGCTTCAAACATTTCTGGTATATGAAAAACATGTTTTTCAATGGCAAAAATCAATGAATATTGTAAATGCACAAACAGTAATATCTCCACATTGCAAGGTGCAATTCTGAAATTTTTTGCTTTTTCCTGCTAATCCTAGCATGATAAAGAAGATTCAAAGAGAGTGAGATGCCAGCTCCTTTCATTCAGTCAGTAGCTTCAAACATTTCTGGTATATGAAAAACATGTTTTTCAATGGCAAAAATCAATGAATATTGTAAATGCACAAACAGTAATATTTCCACATTGCAAGGTGCAATTCTGAAATTTTTTGCTTTTTCCTGTTAATCCTAGCATGATAAAGAAGATTCAAAGAGAGTGAGATGCCAGCTCCTTTCATTCAGTCAGTAGCTTCAAACATTTCTGGTATATGAAAAACATGTTTTTCAATGGCAAAAATCAATGAATATTGTAAATGCACAAACAGTAATATCTCCACATTGCAAGGTGCAATTCTGAAGTTTTTTGCTTTTTCCTGCTAATCCTAGCATGATAAAGAAGATTCAAAGAGAGTGAGATGCCAGCTCCTTTCATTCAGTCAGTAGCTTCAAACATTTCTGGTATATGAAAAACATGTTTTTCAATGGCAAAAATCAATGAATATTGTAAATGCACAAACAGTAATATCTCCACATTGCACGGTGCAATTCTGAAATTTTTAGCTTTTTCCTGTTAATCCTAGCATGATAAAGAAGATTCAAAGAGAGTGAGATGCCAGCTCCTTTCATTCAGTCAGTAGCTTCAAACATTTCTGGTATATGAAAAACATGTTTTTCAATGGCAAAAATCAATGAATATTGTAAATGCACAAACAGTAATATCTCCACATTGCAAGGTGCAATTCTGAAATTTTTTGCTTTTTCCTGCTCCTCTTAGCATGATAAAGAAGATTCAAAGAGAGTGAGATGCCAGCTCCTTTCATTCAGTCAGTAGCTTCAATCATTTCTGGACGTTTTTCAATGGCAAAAATCAATGAATATTGTAAATGCACAAACAGTAATTCCGCATTGCAAGGTGCAATTCTGAAATTTTTTGCTTTTTCCTGCTCCTCTTAGCATGATAAAGAAGATTCAAAGAGAGTGAGATGCCAGCTCCTTTCATTCAGTCAGTAGCTTCAATCATTTCTGGACGTTTTTCAATGGCAAAAATCAATGAATATTGTAAATGCACAAACAGTAATTTCTCCGCATTGCAAGGTGCAATTCTGAAATTTTTTGCTTTTTCCTGCTCCTCTTAGTATGATAAAGAAGATTCAAAGAGAGTGAGATGCCAGCTCCTTTCATTCAGTCAGTAGCTTCAAACATTTCTGGTATATGAATAACATGATGTTTTTCAATGGCAAAAATCAATGAATATTGTAAATGCACAAACAGTAATTTCTCCGCATTGCAAGGTGCAATTCTGAAATTTTTTGCTTTTTCCTGCTCCTCTTAGCATGATAAAGAAGATTCAAAGAGAGTGAGATGCCAGCTCCTTTCATTCAGTCAGTAGCTTCAATCATTTCTGGTATATGAATAACATGATGTTTTTCAATGGCAAAAATTAATGAATATTGTAAATGCACAAACAGTAATTTCTCCGCATTGCAAGGTGCAATTCTGAAATTTTTTGCTTTTTCCTGCTCCTCTTAGCATGATAAAGAAGATTCAAAGAGAGTGAGATGCCAGCTCCTTTCATTCAGTCAGTAGCTTCAATCATTTCTGGACGTTTTTCAATGGCAAAAATCAATGAATATTGTAAATGCACAAACAGTAATTTCTCCGCATTGAAGGTGCAATTCTGAAATTTTTTGCTTTTTCCTGCTCCTCTTAGCATGATAAAGAAGATTCAAAGAGAGTGAGATGCCAGCTCCTTTCATTCAGTCAGTAGCTTCAAACATTTCTGGTATATGAAAAACATGTTTTTCAATGGCAAAAATCAATGAATATTGTAAATGCACAAACAGTAATATCTCTACATTGCACGGTGCAATTCTGAAATTTTTAGCTTTTTCCTGTTAATCCTAGCATGATAAAGAAGATTCAAAGAGAGTGAGATGCCAGCTCCTTTCATTCAGTCAGTAGCTTCAAACATTTCTGGTATATGAAAAACATGTTTTTCAATGGCAAAAATCAATGAATATTGTAAATGCACAAACAGTAATATCTCCACATTGCAAGGTTCAATTCTGAAATTTTTTGCTTTTTCCTGCTAATCCTAGCATGATAAAGAAGATTCAAAGAGAGTGAGATGCCAGCTCCTTTCATTCAGTCAGTAGCTTCAAACATTTCTGGTATATGAAAAACATGTTTTTCAATGGCAAAAATCAATGAATATTGTAAATGCACAAACAGTAATATCTCCACATTGCAAGGTGCAATTCTGAAATTTTTTGCTTTTTCCTGTTAATCCTAGCATGATAAAGAAGATTCAAAGAGAGTGAGATGCCAGCTCCTTTCATTCAGTCAGTAGCTTCAAACATTTCTGGTATATGAAAAACATGTTTTTCAATGGCAAAAATCAATGAATATTGTAAATGCACAAACAGTAATATCTCCACATTGCACGGTGCAATTCTGAAATTTTTTGCTTTTTCCTGCTCCTCTTAGCATGATAAAGAAGATTCAAAGAGAGTGAGATGCCAGCTCCTTTCATTCAGTCAGTAGCTTCAAACATTTCTGGTATATGAATAACATGATGTTTTTCAATGGCAAAAATCAATGAATATTGTAAATGCACAAACAGTAATTTCTCCGCATTGCAAGGTGCAATTCTGAAATTTTTTGCTTTTTCCTGCTCCTCTTAGCATGATAAAGAAGATTCAAAGAGAGTGAGATGAGAGCTCCTTTCATTCAGTCAGTAGCTTCAATCATTTCTGGACGTTTTTCAATGGCAAAAATCAATGAATATTGTAAATGCACAAACAGTAATTTCTCCGCATTGCAAGGTGCAATTCTGAAATTTTTTGCTTTTTCCTGCTCCTCTTAGCATGATAAAGAAGATTCAAAGAGAGTGAGATGCCAGCTCCTTTCATTCAGTCAGTAGCTTCAATCATTTCTGGACGTTTTTCAATGGCAAAAATCAATGAATATTGTAAATGCACAAACAGTAATTTCTCCGCATTGCAAGGTGCAATTCTGAAATTTTTTGCTTTTTCCTGCTCCTCTTAGCATAATAAAGAAGATTCAAAGAGAGTGAGATGCCAGCTCCTTTCATTCAGTCAGTAGCTTCAATCATTTCTGGTATATGAATAACATGATGTTTTTCAATGGCAAAAATCAATGAATATTGTAAATGCACAAACAGTAATTTCTCCGCATTGCAAGGTGCAATTCTGAAATTTTTTGCTTTTTCCTGCTCCTCTTAGCATGATAAAGAAGATTCAAAGAGAGTGAGATGCCAGCTCCTTTCATTCAGTCAGTAGCTTCAATCATTTCTGGACGTTTTTCAATGGCAAAAATCAATGAATATTGTAAATGCACAAACAGTAATTTCTCCGCATTGCAAGGTGCAATTCTGAAATTTTTTGCTTTTTCCTGCTCCTCTTAGCATGGTAAAGAAGACTCAAAGAGAGTGAGATGCCAGCTACTTTCATTCAGTCAGTAGCTTCAATCATTTCTGGACGTTTTTCAACGGCAAAAATCAATGAATATTGTAGATGCACAAACAGTAATTTCTCCGCATTGCAAGGTGCAATTCTGAAATTTTTTGCTTTTTCCTGCTCCTCTTAGCATGATAAAGAAGATTCAAAGAGACTGAGATGCCAGCTCCTTTCATTCAGTCAGTAGCTTCAATCATTTCTGGACGTTTTTCAATGGCAAAAATCAATGAATATTGTAAATGCACAAACAGTAATTTCTCCGCATTGCAAGGTGCAATTCTGAAATTTTTTGCTTTTTCCTGCTCCTCTTAGCATGATAAAGAAGATTCAAAGAGAGTGAGATGCCAGCTCCTTTCATTCAGTCAGTAGCTTCAATCATTTCTGGATGTTTTTCAATGGCAAAAATCAATGAATATTGTAAATGCACAAACAGTAATTTCTCCGCATTGCAAGGTGCAATTCTGAAATTTTTTGCTTTTTCCTGCTCCTCTTAGCATGATAAAGAAGATTCAAAGAGAGTGAGATGCCAGCTCCTTTCATTCAGTCAGTAGCCTCAATCATTTCTGGACGTTTTTCAATGGCAAAAATCAATGAATATTGTAAATGCACAAACAGTAATTTCTTCGCATTGCAAGGTGCAATTCTGAAATTTTTTGCTTTTTCCTGCTCCTCTTAGCATGATAAAGAAGATTCAAAGAGAGTGAGATGCCAGCTCCTTTCATTCAGTCAGTAGCTTCAAACATTTCTGGTATATGAATAACATGATGTTTTTCAATGGCGGCAAAAATCAATGAATATTGTAAATGCACAAACAGTAATTTCTCCGCATTGCAAGGTGCAATTCTGAAATTTTTTGCTTTTTCCTGCTCCTCTTAGCATGATAAAGAAGATTCAAAGAGAGTGAGATGCCAGCTCCTTTCATTCAGTCAGTAGCTTCAATCATTTCTGGACGTTTTTCAATGGCAAAAATCAATGAATATTGTAAATGCACAAACAGTAATTCCGCATTGCAAGGTGCAATTCTGAAATTTTTTGCTTTTTCCTGCTCCTCTTAGCATGATAAAGAAGATTCAAAGAGAGTGAGATGCCAGCTCCTTTCATTCAGTCAGTAGCTTCAATCATTTCTGGACGTTTTTCAATGGCAAAAATCAATGAATATTGTAAATGCACAAACAGTAATTTCTCCGCATTGCAAGGTGCAATTCTGAAATTTTTTGCTTTTTCCTGCTCCTCTTAGTATGATAAAGAAGATTCAAAGAGAGTGAGATGCCAGCTCCTTTCATTCAGTCAGTAGCTTCAAACATTTCTGGTATATGAATAACATGATGTTTTTCAATGGCAAAAATCAATGAATATTGTAAATGCACAAACAGTAATTTCTCCGCATTGCAAGGTGCAATTCTGAAATTTTTTGCTTTTTCCTGCTCCTCTTAGCATGATAAAGAAGATTCAAAGAGAGTGAGATGCCAGCTCCTTTCATTCAGTCAGTAGCTTCAATCATTTCTGGTATATGAATAACATGATGTTTTTCAATGGCAAAAATTAATGAATATTGTAAATGCACAAACAGTAATTTCTCCGCATTGCAAGGTGCAATTCTGAAATTTTTTGCTTTTTCCTGCTCCTCTTAGCATGATAAAGAAGATTCAAAGAGAGTGAGATGCCAGCTCCTTTCATTCAGTCAGTAGCTTCAATCATTTCTGGACGTTTTTCAATGGCAAAAATCAATGAATATTGTAAATGCACAAACAGTAATTTCTCCGCAATGAAGGTGCAATTCTGAAATTTTTTGCTTTTTCCTGCTCCTCTTAGCATGATAAAGAAGATTCAAAGAGAGTGAGATGCCAGCTCCTTTCATTCAGTCAGTAGCTTCAAACATTTCTGGTATATGAAAAACATGTTTTTCAATGGCAAAAATCAATGAATATTGTAAATGCACAAACAGTAATATCTCTACATTGCACGGTGCAATTCTGAAATTTTTAGCTTTTTCCTGTTAATCCTAGCATGATAAAGAAGATTCAAAGAGAGTGAGATGCCAGCTCCTTTCATTCAGTCAGTAGCTTCAAACATTTCTGGTATATGAAAAACATGTTTTTCAATGGCAAAAATCAATGAATATTGTAAATGCACAAACAGTAATATCTCCACATTGCAAGGTGCAATTCTGAAATTTTTTGCTTTTTCCTGCTAATCCTAGCATGATAAAGAAGATTCAAAGAGAGTGAGATGCCAGCTCCTTTCATTCAGTCAGTAGCTTCAAACATTTCTGGTATATGAAAAACATGTTTTTCAATGGCAAAAATCAATGAATATTGTAAATGCACAAACAGTAATATCTCCACATTGCAAGGTGCAATTCTGAAATTTTTTGCTTTTTCCTGTTAATCCTAGCATGATAAAGAAGATTCAAAGAGAGTGAGATGCCAGCTCCTTTCATTCAGTCAGTAGCTTCAAACATTTCTGGTATATGAAAAACATGTTTTTCAATGGCAAAAATCAATGAATATTGTAAATGCACAAACAGTAATATCTCCACATTGCACGGTGCAATTCTGAAATTTTTAGCTTTTTCCTGTTAATCCTAGCATGATAAAGAAGATTCAAAGAGAGTGAGATGCCAGCTCCTTTCATTCAGTCAGTAGCTTCAAACATTTCTGGTATATGAAAAACATGTTTTTCAATGGCAAAAATCAATGAATATTGTAAATGCACAAACAGTAATATCTCCACATTGCAAGGTGCAATTCTGAAATTTTTTGCTTTTTCCTGCTAATCCTAGCATGATAAAGAAGATTCAAAGAGAGTGAGATGCCAGCTCCTTTCATTCAGTCAGTAGCTTCAAACATTTCTGGTATATGAAAAACATGTTTTTCAATGGCAAAAATCAATGAATATTGTAAATGCACAAACAGTAATATCTCCACATTGCACGGTGCAATTCTGAAATTTTTAGCTTTTTCCTGTTAATCCTAGCATGATAAAGAAGATTCAAAGAGAGTGAGATGCCAGCTCCTTTCATTCAGTCAGTAGCTTCAAACATTTCTGGTATATGAAAAACATGTTTTTCAATGGCAAAAATCAATGAATATTGTAAATGCACAAACAGTAATATCTCCACATTGCAAGGTGCAATTCTGAAATTTTTTGCTTTTTCCTGTTAATCCTAGCATGATAAAGAAGATTCAAAGAGAGTGAGATGCCAGCTCCTTTCATTCAGTCAGTAGCTTCAAACATTTCTGGTATATGAAAAACATGTTTTTCAATGGCAAAAATCAATGAATATTGTAAATGCACAAACAGTAATATCTCCACATTGCAAGGTGCAATTCTGAAATTTTTTGCTTTTTCCTGCTAATCCTAGCATGATAAAGATTCAAAGAGAGTGAGATGCCAGCTCCTTTCATTCAGTCAGTAGCTTCAAACATTTCTGGTATATGAAAAACATGTTTTTCAATGGCAAAAATCAATGAATATTGTAAATGCACAAACAGTAATATCTCCACATTGCACGGTGCAATTCTGAAATTTTTAGCTTTTTCCTGTTAATCCTAGCATGATAAAGAAGATTCAAAGAGAGTGAGATGCCAGCTCCTTTCATTCAGTCAGTAGCTTCAAACATTTCTGGTATATGAAAAACATGTTTTTCAATGGCAAAAATCAATGAATATTGTAAATGCACAAACAGTAATATCTCCACATTGCAAGGTGCAATTCTGAAATTTTTTGCTTTTTCCTGCTAATCCTAGCATGATAAAGAAGATTCAAAGAGAGTGAGATGCCAGCTCCTTTCATTCAGTCAGTAGCTTCAATCATTTCTGGACGTTTTTCAATGGCAAAAATCAATGAATATTGTAAATGCACAAACAGTAATTTCTCCGCATTGCAAGGTGCAATTCTGAAATTTTTTGCTTTTTCCTGCTCCTCTTAGCATGATAAAGAAGATTCAAAGAGAGTGAGATGAGAGCTCCTTTCATTCAGTCAGTAGCTTCAATCATTTCTGGACGTTTTTCAATGGCAAAAATCAATGAATATTGTAAATGCACAAACAGTAATTTCTCCGCATTGCAAGGTGCAATTCTGAAATTTTTTGCTTTTTCCTGCTCCTCTTAGCATAATAAAGAAGATTCAAAGAGAGTGAGATGCCAGCTCCTTTCATTCAGTCAGTAGCTTCAATCATTTCTGGTATATGAATAACATGATGTTTTTCAATGGCAAAAATCAATGAATATTGTAAATGCACAAACAGTAATTTCTCCGCATTGCAAGGTGCAATTCTGAAATTTTTTGCTTTTTCCTGCTCCTCTTAGCATGATAAAGAAGATTCAAAGAGAGTGAGATGCCAGCTCCTTTCATTCAGTCAGTAGCTTCAATCATTTCTGGACGTTTTTCAATGGCAAAAATCAATGAATATTGTAAATGTACAAACAGTAATTTCTCCGCATTGCAAGGTGCAATTCTGAAATTTTTTGCTTTTTCCTGCTCCTCTTAGCATGGTAAAGAAGACTCAAAGAGAGTGAGATGCCAGCTACTTTCATTCAGTCAGTAGCTTCAATCATTTCTGGACGTTTTTCAACGGCAAAAATCAATGAATATTGTAGATGCACAAACAGTAATTTCTCCGCATTGCAAGGTGCAATTCTGAAATTTTTTGCTTTTTCCTGCTCCTCTTAGCATGATAAAGAAGATTCAAAGAGACTGAGATGCCAGCTCCTTTCATTCAGTCAGTAGCTTCAATCATTTCTGGACGTTTTTCAATGGCAAAAATCAATGAATATTGTAAATGCACAAACAGTAATTTCTCCGCATTGCAAGGTGCAATTCTGAAATTTTTTGCTTTTTCCTGCTCCTCTTAGCATGATAAAGAAGATTCAAAGAGAGTGAGATGCCAGCTCCTTTCATTCAGTCAGTAGCTTCAATCATTTCTGGATGTTTTTCAATGGCAAAAATCAATGAATATTGTAAATGCACAAACAGTAATTTCTCCGCATTGCAAGGTGCAATTCTGAAATTTTTTGCTTTTTCCTGCTCCTCTTAGCATGATAAAGAAGATTCAAAGAGAGTGAGATGCCAGCTCCTTTCATTCAGTCAGTAGCCTCAATCATTTCTGGACGTTTTTCAATGGCAAAAATCAATGAATATTGTAAATGCACAAACAGTAATTTCTTCGCATTGCAAGGTGCAATTCTGAAATTTTTTGCTTTTTCCTGCTCCTCTTAGCATGATAAAGAAGATTCAAAGAGAGTGAGATGCCAGCTCCTTTCATTCAGTCAGTAGCTTCAAACATTTCTGGTATATGAATAACATGATGTTTTTCAATGGCAAAAATCAATGAATATTGTAAATGCACAAACAGTAATTTCTCCGCATTGCAAGGTGCAATTCTGAAATTTTTTGCTTTTTCCTGCTCCTCTTAGCATGATAAAGAAGATTCAAAGAGAGTGAGATGAGAGCTCCTTTCATTCAGTCAGTAGCTTCAATCATTTCTGGACGTTTTTCAATGGCAAAAATCAATGAATATTGTAAATGCACAAACAGTAATTTCTCCGCATTGCAAGGTGCAATTCTGAAATTTTTTGCTTTTTCCTGCTCCTCTTAGCATGATAAAGAAGATTCAAAGAGAGTGAGATGCCAGCTCCTTTCATTCAGTCAGTAGCTTCAATCATTTCTGGACGTTTTTCAATGGCAAAAATCAATGAATATTGTAAATGCACAAACAGTAATTTCTCCGCATTGCAAGGTGCAATTCTGAAATTTTTTGCTTTTTCCTGCTCCTCTTAGCATAATAAAGAAGATTCAAAGAGAGTGAGATGCCAGCTCCTTTCATTCAGTCAGTAGCTTCAATCATTTCTGGTATATGAATAACATGATGTTTTTCAATGGCAAAAATCAATGAATATTGTAAATGCACAAACAGTAATTTCTCCGCATTGCAAGGTGCAATTCTGAAATTTTTTGCTTTTTCCTGCTCCTCTTAGCATGATAAAGAAGATTCAAAGAGAGTGAGATGCCAGCTCCTTTCATTCAGTCAGTAGCTTCAATCATTTCTGGACGTTTTTCAATGGCAAAAATCAATGAATATTGTAAATGCACAAACAGTAATTTCTCCGCATTGCAAGGTGCAATTCTGAAATTTTTTGCTTTTTCCTGCTCCTCTTAGCATGGTAAAGAAGACTCAAAGAGAGTGAGATGCCAGCTACTTTCATTCAGTCAGTAGCTTCAATCATTTCTGGACGTTTTTCAACGGCAAAAATCAATGAATATTGTAGATGCACAAACAGTAATTTCTCCGCATTGCAAGGTGCAATTCTGAAATTTTTTGCTTTTTCCTGCTCCTCTTAGCATGATAAAGAAGATTCAAAGAGACTGAGATGCCAGCTCCTTTCATTCAGTCAGTAGCTTCAATCATTTCTGGACGTTTTTCAATGGCAAAAATCAATGAATATTGTAAATGCACAAACAGTAATTTCTCCGCATTGCAAGGTGCAATTCTGAAATTTTTTGCTTTTTCCTGCTCCTCTTAGCATGATAAAGAAGATTCAAAGAGAGTGAGATGCCAGCTCCTTTCATTCAGTCAGTAGCTTCAATCATTTCTGGATGTTTTTCAATGGCAAAAATCAATGAATATTGTAAATGCACAAACAGTAATTTCTCCGCATTGCAAGGTGCAATTCTGAAATTTTTTGCTTTTTCCTGCTCCTCTTAGCATGATAAAGAAGATTCAAAGAGAGTGAGATGCCAGCTCCTTTCATTCAGTCAGTAGCCTCAATCATTTCTGGACGTTTTTCAATGGCAAAAATCAATGAATATTGTAAATGCACAAACAGTAATTTCTTCGCATTGCAAGGTGCAATTCTGAAATTTTTTGCTTTTTCCTGCTCCTCTTAGCATGATAAAGAAGATTCAAAGAGAGTGAGATGCCAGCTCCTTTCATTCAGTCAGTAGCTTCAAACATTTCTGGTATATGAATAACATGATGTTTTTCAATGGCGGCAAAAATCAATGAATATTGTAAATGCACAAACAGTAATTTCTCCGCATTGCAAGGTGCAATTCTGAAATTTTTTGCTTTTTCCTGCTCCTCTTAGCATGATAAAGAAGATTCAAAGAGAGTGAGATGCCAGCTCCTTTCATTCAGTCAGTAGCTTCAATCATTTCTGGACGTTTTTCAATGGCAAAAATCAATGAATATTGTAAATGCACAAACAGTAATTCCGCATTGCAAGGTGCAATTCTGAAATTTTTTGCTTTTTCCTGCTCCTCTTAGCATGATAAAGAAGATTCAAAGAGAGTGAGATGCCAGCTCCTTTCATTCAGTCAGTAGCTTCAATCATTTCTGGACGTTTTTCAATGGCAAAAATCAATGAATATTGTAAATGCACAAACAGTAATTTCTCCGCATTGCAAGGTGCAATTCTGAAATTTTTTGCTTTTTCCTGCTCCTCTTAGTATGATAAAGAAGATTCAAAGAGAGTGAGATGCCAGCTCCTTTCATTCAGTCAGTAGCTTCAAACATTTCTGGTATATGAATAACATGATGTTTTTCAATGGCAAAAATCAATGAATATTGTAAATGCACAAACAGTAATTTCTCCGCATTGCAAGGTGCAATTCTGAAATTTTTTGCTTTTTCCTGCTCCTCTTAGCATGATAAAGAAGATTCAAAGAGAGTGAGATGCCAGCTCCTTTCATTCAGTCAGTAGCTTCAATCATTTCTGGTATATGAATAACATGATGTTTTTCAATGGCAAAAATTAATGAATATTGTAAATGCACAAACAGTAATTTCTCCGCATTGCAAGGTGCAATTCTGAAATTTTTTGCTTTTTCCTGCTCCTCTTAGCATGATAAAGAAGATTCAAAGAGAGTGAGATGCCAGCTCCTTTCATTCAGTCAGTAGCTTCAATCATTTCTGGACGTTTTTCAATGGCAAAAATCAATGAATATTGTAAATGCACAAACAGTAATTTCTCCGCATTGAAGGTGCAATTCTGAAATTTTTTGCTTTTTCCTGCTCCTCTTAGCATGATAAAGAAGATTCAAAGAGAGTGAGATGCCAGCTCCTTTCATTCAGTCAGTAGCTTCAAACATTTCTGGTATATGAAAAACATGTTTTTCAATGGCAAAAATCAATGAATATTGTAAATGCACAAACAGTAATATCTCTACATTGCACGGTGCAATTCTGAAATTTTTAGCTTTTTCCTGTTAATCCTAGCATGATAAAGAAGATTCAAAGAGAGTGAGATGCCAGCTCCTTTCATTCAGTCAGTAGCTTCAAACATTTCTGGTATATGAAAAACATGTTTTTCAATGGCAAAAATCAATGAATATTGTAAATGCACAAACAGTAATATCTCCACATTGCAAGGTGCAATTCTGAAATTTTTTGCTTTTTCCTGCTAATCCTAGCATGATAAAGAAGATTCAAAGAGAGTGAGATGCCAGCTCCTTTCATTCAGTCAGTAGCTTCAAACATTTCTGGTATATGAAAAACATGTTTTTCAATGGCAAAAATCAATGAATATTGTAAATGCACAAACAGTAATATCTCCACATTGCAAGGTGCAATTCTGAAATTTTTTGCTTTTTCCTGTTAATCCTAGCATGATAAAGAAGATTCAAAGAGAGTGAGATGCCAGCTCCTTTCATTCAGTCAGTAGCTTCAAACATTTCTGGTATATGAAAAACATGTTTTTCAATGGCAAAAATCAATGAATATTGTAAATGCACAAACAGTAATATCTCCACATTGCACGGTGCAATTCTGAAATTTTTAGCTTTTTCCTGTTAATCCTAGCATGATAAAGAAGATTCAAAGAGAGTGAGATGCCAGCTCCTTTCATTCAGTCAGTAGCTTCAAACATTTCTGGTATATGAAAAACATGTTTTTCAATGGCAAAAATCAATGAATATTGTAAATGCACAAACAGTAATATCTCCACATTGCAAGGTGCAATTCTGAAATTTTTTGCTTTTTCCTGCTAATCCTAGCATGATAAAGAAGATTCAAAGAGAGTGAGATGCCAGCTCCTTTCATTCAGTCAGTAGCTTCAAACATTTCTGGTATATGAAAAACATGTTTTTCAATGGCAAAAATCAATGAATATTGTAAATGCACAAACAGTAATATCTCCACATTGCACGGTGCAATTCTGAAATTTTTAGCTTTTTCCTGTTAATCCTAGCATGATAAAGAAGATTCAAAGAGAGTGAGATGCCAGCTCCTTTCATTCAGTCAGTAGCTTCAAACATTTCTGGTATATGAAAAACATGTTTTTCAATGGCAAAAATCAATGAATATTGTAAATGCACAAACAGTAATATCTCCACATTGCAAGGTGCAATTCTGAAATTTTTTGCTTTTTCCTGTTAATCCTAGCATGATAAAGAAGATTCAAAGAGAGTGAGATGCCAGCTCCTTTCATTCAGTCAGTAGCTTCAAACATTTCTGGTATATGAAAAACATGTTTTTCAATGGCAAAAATCAATGAATATTGTAAATGCACAAACAGTAATATCTCCACATTGCAAGGTGCAATTCTGAAATTTTTTGCTTTTTCCTGCTAATCCTAGCATGATAAAGATTCAAAGAGAGTGAGATGCCAGCTCCTTTCATTCAGTCAGTAGCTTCAAACATTTCTGGTATATGAAAAACATGTTTTTCAATGGCAAAAATCAATGAATATTGTAAATGCACAAACAGTAATATCTCCACATTGCACGGTGCAATTCTGAAATTTTTAGCTTTTTCCTGTTAATCCTAGCATGATAAAGAAGATTCAAAGAGAGTGAGATGCCAGCTCCTTTCATTCAGTCAGTAGCTTCAAACATTTCTGGTATATGAAAAACATGTTTTTCAATGGCAAAAATCAATGAATATTGTAAATGCACAAACAGTAATATCTCCACATTGCAAGGTGCAATTCTGAAATTTTTTGCTTTTTCCTGCTAATCCTAGCATGATAAAGAAGATTCAAAGAGAGTGAGATGCCAGCTCCTTTCATTCAGTCAGTAGCTTCAAACATTTCTGGTATATGAAAAACATGTTTTTCAATGGCAAAAATCAATGAATATTGTAAATGCACAAACAGTAATATCTCCACATTGCAAGGTGCAATTCTGAAATTTTTTGCTTTTTCCTGTTAATCCTAGCATGATAAAGAAGATTCAAAGAGAGTGAGATGCCAGCTCCTTTCATTCAGTCAGTAGCTTCAAACATTTCTGGTATATGAAAAACATGTTTTTCAATGGCAAAAATCAATGAATATTGTAAATGCACAAACAGTAATATCTCCACATTGCAAGGTGCAATTCTGAAATTTTTTGCTTTTTCCTGCTAATCCTAGCATGATAAAGAAGATTCAAAGAGAGTGAGATGCCAGCTCCTTTCATTCAGTCAGTAGCTTCAAACATTTCTGGTATATGAAAAACATGTTTTTCAATGGCAAAAATCAATGAATATTGTAAATGCACAAACAGTAATATCTCCACATTGCACGGTGCAATTCTGAAATTTTTAGCTTTTTCCTGTTAATCCTAGCATGATAAAGAAGATTCAAAGAGAGTGAGATGCCAGCTCCTTTCATTCAGTCAGTAGCTTCAAACATTTCTGGTATATGAAAAACATGTTTTTCAATGGCAAAAATCAATGAATATTGTAAATGCACAAACAGTAATATCTCCACATTGCAAGGTGCAATTCTGAAATTTTTTGCTTTTTCCTGCTAATCCTAGCATGATAAAGAAGATTCAAAGAGAGTGAGATGCCAGCTCCTTTCATTCAGTCAGTAGCTTCAAACATTTCTGGTATATGAAAAACATGTTTTTCAATGGCAAAAATCAATGAATATTGTAAATGCACAAACAGTGATATCTCCACATTGCAAGGTGCAATTCTGAAATTTTTTGCTTTTTCCTGTTAATCCTAGCATGATAAAGAAGATTCAAAGAGAGTGAGATGCCAGCTCCTTTCATTCAGTCAGTAGCTTCAAACATTTCTGGTATATGAAAAACATGTTTTTCAATGGCAAAAATCAATGAATATTGTAAATGCACAAACAGTAATATCTCCACATTGCACGGTGCAATTCTGAAATTTTTAGCTTTTTCCTGTTAATCCTAGCATGATAAAGAAGATTCAAAGAGAGTGAGATGCCAGCTCCTTTCATTCAGTCAGTAGCTTCAAACATTTCTGGTATATGAAAAACATGTTTTTCAATGGCAAAAATCAATGAATATTGTAAATGCACAAACAGTAATATCTCCACATTGCAAGGTGCAATTCTGAAATTTTTTGCTTTTTCCTGTTAATCCTAGCATGATAAAGAAGATTCAAAGAGAGTGAGATGCCAGCTCCTTTCATTCAGTCAGTAGCTTCAAACATTTCTGGTATATGAAAAACATGTTTTTCAATGGCAAAAATCAATGAATATTGTAAATGCACAAACAGTAATATCTCCACATTGCACGGTGCAATTCTGAAATTTTTAGCTTTTTCCTGTTAATCCTAGCATGATAAAGAAGATTCAAAGAGAGTGAGATGCCAGCTCCTTTCATTCAGTCAGTAGCTTCAAACATTTCTGGTATATGAAAAACATGTTTTTCAATGGCAAAAATCAATGAATATTGTAAATGCACAAACAGTAATATCTCCACATTGCAAGGTGCAATTCTGAAATTTTTTGCTTTTTCCTGCTAATCCTAGCATGATAAAGAAGATTCAAAGAGAGTGAGATGCCAGCTCCTTTCATTCAGTCAGTAGCTTCAAACATTTCTGGTATATGAAAAACATGTTTTTCAATGGCAAAAATCAATGAATATTGTAAATGCACAAACAGTAATATCTCCACATTGCAAGGTGCAATTCTGAAATTTTTTGCTTTTTCCTGTTAATCCTAGCATGATAAAGAAGATTCAAAGAGAGTGAGATGCCAGCTCCTTTCATTCAGTCAGTAGCTTCAAACATTTCTGGTATATGAAAAACATGTTTTTCAATGGCAAAAATCAATGAATATTGTAAATGCACAAACAGTAATATCTCCACATTGCACGGTGCAATTCTGAAATTTTTAGCTTTTTCCTGTTAATCCTAGCATGATAAAGAAGATTCAAAGAGAGTGAGATGCCAGCTCCTTTCATTCAGTCAGTAGCTTCAAACATTTCTGGTATATGAAAAACATGTTTTTCAATGGCAAAAATCAATGAATATTGTAAATGCACAAACAGTAATATCTCCACATTGCAAGGTGCAATTCTGAAATTTTTTGCTTTTTCCTGCTAATCCTAGCATGATAAAGAAGATTCAAAGAGAGTGAGATGCCAGCTCCTTTCATTCAGTCAGTAGCTTCAAACATTTCTGGTATATGAAAAACATGTTTTTCAATGGCAAAAATCAATGAATATTGTAAATGCACAAACAGTAATATCTCCACATTGCACGGTGCAATTCTGAAATTTTTAGCTTTTTCCTGTTAATCCTAGCATGATAAAGAAGATTCAAAGAGAGTGAGATGCCAGCTCCTTTCATTCAGTCAGTAGCTTCAAACATTTCTGGTATATGAAAAACATGTTTTTCAATGGCAAAAATCAATGAATATTGTAAATGCACAAACAGTAATATCTCCACATTGCAAGGTGCAATTCTGAAATTTTTTGCTTTTTCCTGTTAATCCTAGCATGATAAAGAAGATTCAAAGAGAGTGAGATGCCAGCTCCTTTCATTCAGTCAGTAGCTTCAAACATTTCTGGTATATGAAAAACATGTTTTTCAATGGCAAAAATCAATGAATATTGTAAATGCACAAACAGTAATATCTCCACATTGCAAGGTGCAATTCTGAAATTTTTTGCTTTTTCCTGCTAATCCTAGCATGATAAAGATTCAAAGAGAGTGAGATGCCAGCTCCTTTCATTCAGTCAGTAGCTTCAAACATTTCTGGTATATGAAAAACATGTTTTTCAATGGCAAAAATCAATGAATATTGTAAATGCACAAACAGTAATATCTCCACATTGCACGGTGCAATTCTGAAATTTTTAGCTTTTTCCTGTTAATCCTAGCATGATAAAGAAGATTCAAAGAGAGTGAGATGCCAGCTCCTTTCATTCAGTCAGTAGCTTCAAACATTTCTGGTATATGAAAAACATGTTTTTCAATGGCAAAAATCAATGAATATTGTAAATGCACAAACAGTAATATCTCCACATTGCAAGGTGCAATTCTGAAATTTTTTGCTTTTTCCTGCTAATCCTAGCATGATAAAGAAGATTCAAAGAGAGTGAGATGCCAGCTCCTTTCATTCAGTCAGTAGCTTCAAACATTTCTGGTATATGAAAAACATGTTTTTCAATGGCAAAAATCAATGAATATTGTAAATGCACAAACAGTAATATCTCCACATTGCAAGGTGCAATTCTGAAATTTTTTGCTTTTTCCTGTTAATCCTAGCATGATAAAGAAGATTCAAAGAGAGTGAGATGCCAGCTCCTTTCATTCAGTCAGTAGCTTCAAACATTTCTGGTATATGAAAAACATGTTTTTCAATGGCAAAAATCAATGAATATTGTAAATGCACAAACAGTAATATCTCCACATTGCAAGGTGCAATTCTGAAATTTTTTGCTTTTTCCTGCTAATCCTAGCATGATAAAGAAGATTCAAAGAGAGTGAGATGCCAGCTCCTTTCATTCAGTCAGTAGCTTCAAACATTTCTGGTATATGAAAAACATGTTTTTCAATGGCAAAAATCAATGAATATTGTAAATGCACAAACAGTAATATCTCCACATTGCACGGTGCAATTCTGAAATTTTTAGCTTTTTCCTGTTAATCCTAGCATGATAAAGAAGATTCAAAGAGAGTGAGATGCCAGCTCCTTTCATTCAGTCAGTAGCTTCAAACATTTCTGGTATATGAAAAACATGTTTTTCAATGGCAAAAATCAATGAATATTGTAAATGCACAAACAGTAATATCTCCACATTGCAAGGTGCAATTCTGAAATTTTTTGCTTTTTCCTGCTAATCCTAGCATGATAAAGAAGATTCAAAGAGAGTGAGATGCCAGCTCCTTTCATTCAGTCAGTAGCTTCAAACATTTCTGGTATATGAAAAACATGTTTTTCAATGGCAAAAATCAATGAATATTGTAAATGCACAAACAGTGATATCTCCACATTGCAAGGTGCAATTCTGAAATTTTTTGCTTTTTCCTGTTAATCCTAGCATGATAAAGAAGATTCAAAGAGAGTGAGATGCCAGCTCCTTTCATTCAGTCAGTAGCTTCAAACATTTCTGGTATATGAAAAACATGTTTTTCAATGGCAAAAATCAATGAATATTGTAAATGCACAAACAGTAATATCTCCACATTGCACGGTGCAATTCTGAAATTTTTAGCTTTTTCCTGTTAATCCTAGCATGATAAAGAAGATTCAAAGAGAGTGAGATGCCAGCTCCTTTCATTCAGTCAGTAGCTTCAAACATTTCTGGTATATGAAAAACATGTTTTTCAATGGCAAAAATCAATGAATATTGTAAATGCACAAACAGTAATATCTCCACATTGCAAGGTGCAATTCTGAAATTTTTTGCTTTTTCCTGTTAATCCTAGCATGATAAAGAAGATTCAAAGAGAGTGAGATGCCAGCTCCTTTCATTCAGTCAGTAGCTTCAAACATTTCTGGTATATGAAAAACATGTTTTTCAATGGCAAAAATCAATGAATATTGTAAATGCACAAACAGTAATATCTCCACATTGCACGGTGCAATTCTGAAATTTTTAGCTTTTTCCTGTTAATCCTAGCATGATAAAGAAGATTCAAAGAGAGTGAGATGCCAGCTCCTTTCATTCAGTCAGTAGCTTCAAACATTTCTGGTATATGAAAAACATGTTTTTCAATGGCAAAAATCAATGAATATTGTAAATGCACAAACAGTAATATCTCCACATTGCAAGGTGCAATTCTGAAATTTTTTGCTTTTTCCTACTAATCCTAGCATGATAAAGAAGATTCAAAGAGAGTGAGATGCCAGCTCCTTTCATTCAGTCAGTAGCTTCAAACATTTCTGGTATATGAAAAACATGTTTTTCAATGGCAAAAATCAATGAATATTGTAAATGCACAAACAGTAATATCTCCACATTGCACGGTGCAATTCTGAAATTTTTAGCTTTTTCCTGTTAATCCTAGCATGATAAAGAAGATTCAAAGAGAGTGAGATGCCAGCTCCTTTCATTCAGTCAGTAGCTTCAAACATTTCTGGTATATGAAAAACATGTTTTTCAATGGCAAAAATCAATGAATATTGTAAATGCACAAACAGTAATATCTCCACATTGCAAGGTGCAATTCTGAAATTTTTTGCTTTTTCCTGTTAATCCTAGCATGATAAAGAAGATTCAAAGAGAGTGAGATGCCAGCTCCTTTCATTCAGTCAGTAGCTTCAAACATTTCTGGTATATGAAAAACATGTTTTTCAATGGCAAAAATCAATGAATATTGTAAATGCACAAACAGTAATATCTCCACATTGCAAGGTGCAATTCTGAAATTTTTTGCTTTTTCCTGCTAATCCTAGCATGATAAAGAAGATTCAAAGAGAGTGAGATGCCAGCTCCTTTCATTCAGTCAGTAGCTTCAAACATTTCTGGTATATGAAAAACATGTTTTTCAATGGCAAAAATCAATGAATATTGTAAATGCACAAACAGTAATTTCTCCGCATTGCAAGGTGCAATTCTGAAATTTTTTGCTTTTTCCTGCTCCTCTTAGCATGATAAAGAAGATTCAAAGAGAGTGAGATGCCAGCTCCTTTCATTCAGTCAGTAGCTTCAATCATTTCTGGACGTTTTTCAATGGCAAAAATCAATGAATATTGTAAATGCACAAACAGTAATTCCGCATTGCAAGGTGCAATTCTGAAATTTTTTGCTTTTTCCTGCTCCTCTTAGCATGATAAAGAAGATTCAAAGAGAGTGAGATGCCAGCTCCTTTCATTCAGTCAGTAGCTTCAATCATTTCTGGACGTTTTTCAATGGCAAAAATCAATGAATATTGTAAATGCACAAACAGTAATTTCTCCGCATTGCAAGGTGCAATTCTGAAATTTTTTGCTTTTTCCTGCTCCTCTTAGTATGATAAAGAAGATTCAAAGAGAGTGAGATGCCAGCTCCTTTCATTCAGTCAGTAGCTTCAAACATTTCTGGTATATGAATAACATGATGTTTTTCAATGGCAAAAATCAATGAATATTGTAAATGCACAAACAGTAATTTCTCCGCATTGCAAGGTGCAATTCTGAAATTTTTTGCTTTTTCCTGCTCCTCTTAGCATGATAAAGAAGATTCAAAGAGAGTGAGATGCCAGCTCCATTCATTCAGTCAGTAGCTTCAATCATTTCTGGTATATGAATAACATGATGTTTTTCAATGGCAAAAATTAATGAATATTGTAAATGCACAAACAGTAATTTCTCCGCATTGCAAGGTGCAATTCTGAAATTTTTTGCTTTTTCCTGCTCCTCTTAGCATGATAAAGAAGATTCAAAGAGAGTGAGATGCCAGCTCCTTTCATTCAGTCAGTAGCTTCAATCATTTCTGGACGTTTTTCAATGGCAAAAATCAATGAATATTGTAAATGCACAAACAGTAATTTCTCCGCATTGAAGGTGCAATTCTGAAATTTTTTGCTTTTTCCTGCTCCTCTTAGCATGATAAAGAAGATTCAAAGAGAGTGAGATGCCAGCTCCTTTCATTCAGTCAGTAGCTTCAAACATTTCTGGTATATGAAAAACATGTTTTTCAATGGCAAAAATCAATGAATATTGTAAATGCACAAACAGTAATATCTCCACATTGCACGGTGCAATTCTGAAATTTTTAGCTTTTTCCTGTTAATCCTAGCATGATAAAGAAGATTCAAAGAGAGTGAGATGCCAGCTCCTTTCATTCAGTCAGTAGCTTCAAACATTTCTGGTATATGAAAAACATGTTTTTCAATGGCAAAAATCAATGAATATTGTAAATGCACAAACAGTAATATCTCCACATTGCAAGGTGCAATTCTGAAATTTTTTGCTTTTTCCTGCTAATCCTAGCATGATAAAGAAGATTCAAAGAGAGTGAGATGCCAGCTCCTTTCATTCAGTCAGTAGCTTCAAACATTTCTGGTATATGAAAAACATGTTTTTCAATGGCAAAAATCAATGAATATTGTAAATGCACAAACAGTAATATCTCCACATTGCAAGGTGCAATTCTGAAATTTTTTGCTTTTTCCTGTTAATCCTAGCATGATAAAGAAGATTCAAAGAGAGTGAGATGCCAGCTCCTTTCATTCAGTCAGTAGCTTCAAACATTTCTGGTATATGAAAAACATGTTTTTCAATGGCAAAAATCAATGAATATTGTAAATGCACAAACAGTAATATCTCCACATTGCACGGTGCAATTCTGAAATTTTTAGCTTTTTCCTGTTAATCCTAGCATGATAAAGAAGATTCAAAGAGAGTGAGATGCCAGCTCCTTTCATTCAGTCAGTAGCTTCAAACATTTCTGGTATATGAAAAACATGTTTTTCAATGGCAAAAATCAATGAATATTGTAAATGCACAAACAGTAATATCTCCACATTGCAAGGTGCAATTCTGAAATTTTTTGCTTTTTCCTGCTAATCCTAGCATGATAAAGAAGATTCAAAGAGAGTGAGATGCCAGCTCCTTTCATTCAGTCAGTAGCTTCAAACATTTCTGGTATATGAAAAACATGTTTTTCAATGGCAAAAATCAATGAATATTGTAAATGCACAAACAGTAATATCTCCACATTGCAAGGTGCAATTCTGAAATTTTTTGCTTTTTCCTGTTAATCCTAGCATGATAAAGAAGATTCAAAGAGAGTGAGATGCCAGCTCCTTTCATTCAGTCAGTAGCTTCAAACATTTCTGGTATATGAAAAACATGTTTTTCAATGGCAAAAATCAATGAATATTGTAAATGCACAAACAGTAATATCTCCACATTGCAAGGTGCAATTCTGAAATTTTTTGCTTTTTCCTGCTAATCCTAGCATGATAAAGAAGATTCAAAGAGAGTGAGATGCCAGCTCCTTTCATTCAGTCAGTAGCTTCAAACATTTCTGGTATATGAAAAACATGTTTTTCAATGGCAAAAATCAATGAATATTGTAAATGCACAAACCGTAATATCTCCACATTGCACGGTGCAATTCTGAAATTTTTAGCTTTTTCCTGTTAATCCTAGCATGATAAAGAAGATTCAAAGAGAGTGAGATGCCAGCTCCTTTCATTCAGTCAGTAGCTTCAAACATTTCTGGTATATGAAAAACATGTTTTTCAATGGCAAAAATCAATGAATATTGTAAATGCACAAACAGTAATATCTCCACATTGCAAGGTGCAATTCTGAAATTTTTTGCTTTTTCCTGCTAATCCTAGCATGATAAAGAAGATTCAAAGAGAGTGAGATGCCAGCTCCTTTCATTCAGTCAGTAGCTTCAAACATTTCTGGTATATGAAAAACATGTTTTTCAATGGCAAAAATCAATGAATATTGTAAATGCACAAACAGTGATATCTCCACATTGCAAGGTGCAATTCTGAAATTTTTTGCTTTTTCCTGTTAATCCTAGCATGATAAAGAAGATTCAAAGAGAGTGAGATGCCAGCTCCTTTCATTCAGTCAGTAGCTTCAAACATTTCTGGTATATGAAAAACATGTTTTTCAATGGCAAAATCAATGAATATTGTAAATGCACAAACAGT